>NC_056730.1:595511650-595806650 GCF_019279795.1 Protopterus annectens | reverse complement strand
CCTTTGTGTTATCTTTAACATATTACTTTATGATTTTCATTTCCCAACCTTAGCTCAGGGTAGTTAATCCTTTGATATCATTTTCTTTTTCCATTTAACAACCTTGGAATTTATATATCTAGTAATTGGTTCAGTTTGATTTCTTTAATATCTCCTAAATTTTGACTCAGTATAATCTCTGCATCATTAGATACATCTAAATTTGAAGGTTATCTAAAGAGCAATTCGCTTTACCTCTTATGTCAAAGTTTTCACCTTGAAAGTCAAGTATATCATTCTCCCATGATTCTATAAAGGTGATGGTAGTACGTAATGGTAGACTGTTTCTGCAAGAACAGTCGAGGACATTATCAGAAAATTTACATTGTTCTATAGTAAATAATTGCTCAAATTTAGTACAGATATGTAAAATATTAACAACTTCCTTGTCAGATGCTTTCATAAATGTCTCACACATTGAACATCATGTTAGAAATCTGTATTTAAACAAGTGTTCTAGCGTATAACTGTTCACATACCATTATGTGAAAGATTGTATGATAGTCACAGGATGACATTTGTAAATAGGTATAGGACTAGTTACTTAAGTAAATTTAAGCAATAAATTGTAATGTAAGCAAAGGATTGAAAATACCCAGTAAATTAATAAACTACAAAACCAATGAAATTAATTATTATCATATGTTAAAAATGCATTATTTAAATAATGGATAAACAATAGAATACATTTACAAATCTCTCCCTAATATCCAGTCAGTCACCAGGTCACACAGAGTCGTCGTGTCACTGAGAAACAGCAGCTGCTCAAACTCATGTCTGCTCATTGAGAGGCATTCTTATGCATCCTTAAACAATCTCTGATTGATTCATTAGTCTTTCAATCAACTGTCTCACTCTTCCTTCACTCAAACAAGTTACAAATAACAAAATAAAACAATTCTTCCCCAAGCCCTTAAAAGAACATGAAGTAAAGTACAAAAAAATTAAAAATAATGCTTTTCAGCAGGTTTGTAACAAGAAATTAGCATCTTCTCAGTAAGAGGCATTCTTGTATACCCTTAAACAATCTCCAGTTGACCAATTAGCCTTACAGTCAACTGTCTCTCACTTCCAGATTTTTCATAATGTCCATATTTTGCATTGTATTTTTGGTCTGTTATTAAAAAAATTGTGTTTTTTTTGCAAATCATAACTCACTAAATAATGACAGACATTTCAGTTTCAGACTTCATATCTTTAAAAATGTATGCTAACATAAAACCTGATATTCTAGAAACATTCTAAGTTTATAACAGCATTATAAATTGTTCCTAATTTTGATCATTTGCTTCCCCATTATTTTTGGCTTTGTCCAGATTTCTTGTGCTAAGACGTTGAGAGGTATGCAGAAGATGTTGAGAAAAAAAATGAAGAAAAATTCAATAATTTGGTCCATGTTCTCTTTTCTTTTCAGAACAAGATCTTTATTTATCGTGGCAAAGAGTATGAACGTCGTGAAGACTTTGAAATGCAACTCACCACACAGTTCCCCAATGCTGAGAAACTTAAGACAACCTCAGCTCCTGGTGACAACATTAAGAATGCACCTGGCCAGCGTATCCTTTTAAAGAAATAATTGAAATGTATTGAATTAGTATTGGTGGCATAGCTTTTGCCATGCTTGAATGCTTGTTTCTGAATACAGCAAAAGTTTCATATATTTTAACTTTATTGTATGATTTGTATGTTTTGCAAAAGCAAAAAAAGTAAATATACCTTCATTCCAGATTAATTGATTTTTACTCCCAATTACTAATACTTCCCATTGATTTATTTTCCTGAACTATGATTTATTTTCCTGGACTTAATAATGTAGTAGTGATTTGAAGCATAACATGTGTTTCATAGATAAAAGAAGGAATAAACATATTGCGCAACTTTCATATTTTTGAAGTTGTCAGTTAGTAGAAGTTTTGAAAATTATTACTATAATTAGATGAATTATCTAACGATAAATATTTACAAGACAATTCAGAAAATAACAGTTTCATCAAAGTAAACTATGTTTCCCACATCACAACATGACCAAGGATTTCAAAATTCATAACATTAAAGAAAACACTCCATGACATCACCCCAGGGTGCCCCTTTGCTAGGACAGTGCTCACCTGATTCAATGTATCAAGCAACAACTTTATGTGGTGTGTGAGTGAAAACTTATCATTTTGTTTTATGAAATGACCATAGCTCATCAGGTCAAAAAACATTGATATATTAATAAACTAAGAATAGTTTCTTCTATTTGCCCCCAATAAAATATAGTTTATGAGACACATAAGAGTAGTGTCATAGGCTTGGCCATCATATAATTCAAACTGCTCAGGGAAAGGTAAATAATGCTTAGAAATATCACCAGTCATTTGGATGAAGTGAGTCTGAGCTAGAATTTTATATAGATGCAGTGAAAGGAAGATTAATATCACCCCCCACACACACACACACACACACACACACACACACACACACACACACACACACACACACACACACACACACGTGGAATCACCAGAATTGGAGACTGTTATGGCCATTGTATGTTTCTAATGTATGAATACGACCAGTAATGTTTGAATACGACCAGTAATGTGATAGTTATATTAGAAGCTAGCATAAAGATGCATGAATAGAGATAGTTGTTATTTGGACTGTCTTTAACAGAGGAAGGATTCTACAAGTTGAATGATATTTTTCAAGGTTAATAATAGGTGAATTAGAAGAATCACATAACTTCAGTTAGATGGACTTTGGGATCTATAGGCTGGCGCATAAATGATAGGCAATATAAAGGTGCACTGGTCATCGAAGCTGTTGGCTATGTCTGGCCAATGAAAGTCCCTTCCCCCTCTGTTTTACAAACAGGATCAGTGAAGGAATTGAAAACAATTTAGAGATTGGCAGAGCTGTTAATTTTTTAAATTATTTTGTTTAGCTGGCAAAAACAAACTGAAGATTCCAGGTACAACCTGTATATGGATTCTGAATGTGGTGGTACCTTTTCACTTTGGCTGAGATAAGTAATCTTTGCAAACTAGATACCACATGTATGTCTTTATTTTATGTGTTCCAATATTGCTGTGATTCCTCATTCCTGGAGCTTATTGGGCAAAGAGTTATGCACAAGGGTAATTGCTCCTGATGCCTTTCCAGAAGTACACGTTACAAACAAAAGGCCTAGTATGCACACACGCTGGGGCAAGAGGATCCAGAACCTCTGATAAGGCTGTGCTTTAAACCATCATGAACAGATCTGTATCCATTACACTGATTCCATCAAAAATGGTCAGTCAAAGGGGACATCGTCATCTCTTCAGCCCTCCTTCTATCTCAAAATGTGTTCAGCTCTACATCAGGAATGATAACTCAGGGAGGCCAGGTTTAACAGGCTAGGAAGTGGTCCATCTAAAAGACTGGTTTCACACTTGAATCTCTGGTGTCAAGAGAAGAAGCCCAGTGAGTGAGTGATTGAATTTGTAGGCTGCAGTGGAGACAATTTGAATGAAGCCAAATCTAGCCAAAATAAATGAATAAATAAAATAAAAAAAAAATAATAAGTACCTCCATGACAAGATCACTGTTTTTATTATTGACCTAAGCATTAAAGTTACTAAAGATCAGCCACCTAGGAACCGTATAAATTAGATTGATTAGGAAATAAGAGAACTCTTGCAGAAAGTGGTACAATAACTTGGGGGGCAACATGTAGGAAGCATCAATCACTGTAAGCAGCAAAAGTCTGACAGTTTATATGGTGTCATTAAAAGTGATTGCAGCTTAACTTGTTACTATCTTAAAAAGGTATGATTGTTTAAAAAGGTGTGTTGTCCACAGCACCAGATTACCTTGCTAGAGCTCTGCATAAAGGCCCCAAGATAACTTGGTATATAGTATAACACAATAAATCCTGGAGCAATAGTCATCCACATGAAAGTGTTTCATTCTTCTACAGCCTGGGAGAGTGGATAACCTGGCAGAATGCAAGTCCCAAGATAAAAGCCAATGCTTTCATCCAGCCTGGCCTTAGTAAACTAGGCCAGCTCACACACACACACACACACACACACACACACACACACACACACACACACACACACACACACACACACACACACACACACAGCAAGTCTGTGACAATGCCTGGCTTGTTCCATATTGATGTGGCACTAAGAAGCATGGCTCTGGACAGAGCAGCTGAAGGTGGGAGGGTGGCCTAATGGTTAAAGTGTTTGCCTTACAAACACAAGGCACAGGGTTTGAATCTCACAGGGGATAATTGGCTTGGCTTAAAATGGCTTGCCAGGGCAGTTAGCCTAGTACTAATCTATGAACCTATGAGGTCCTGCCTACCAATCAAAAATTTCTATTACTCCAAAGGAACCATCATAAGAAAGGGGGCACCTTTGCCCAGTGGCACTTTACTCTTTGGTGCTGCCAAAAATCATATTTGACTCACACCTTAGGCTTAGTGCAGTTTGAGTAACTACCCTACCCTGCTTGAGAACATGCACTATCTCCAGATTCTTACATTTAAGTAAAATTCCTGGATCCCGCAGCCAGGAGTTTTCTGAGCAGAGAACAAGTAATTCATCTCTCATTTCAAAGCCCTCATTTCATTAAATTATGCCAAAATTAGATCCAAGCCAATCTGTCTAATTCTGGGACTAGATGAACTTTAAAAATAACAACTGTGATCTCACCAATAAAATAATCAATAGAACTCATTTGCTTGAATGGCCACCTTTGCTCTGTGCTATATATTAAATAATGACAGCTTATTTATTGACAAAATGGGATAAATCAGTGGGTTATCAATCTAACCCACAAATCAAGGGCCTAACTGTGTCATCAGCATTGGAATTTACTACACAGTTCTTTAATCTACAACTTTTTCCCACTAGTTGTAAAGACATCGATACCTCTCTTTTTGACAGTTTCATCTCTTTATATTTGGTGACTTTATCCTCAGGTGGTAGCTCACTGTGAACCCAGACAGCTACTCTACATTGCGTTCCTATCACGTAGTCGAAGTTTGAACCACTTGTGGTGGAGAACATACGTTCGAATTTGTAAAAGTACGAGCATTTGAAATCTCCATAAGCAGAGGTTTCCATTCACTTCAATGGGGTACAATCTCAGAGTTGGTATATTTAAGTAGTGGGGGATGCAGGGGGGCTTGCTCCCTGGCTTACAACCATTTATTTTGTTGTCCATTGTTTTTTATTTTTTTTTTTACATAGCCGAAGTTCTGTAACTTCAAACATAATGGTTCGACCATTAGGTGTTCGGACTTATGGAACTTCGACTATCTCATATACACCAACTCTATATTTACCAGCTATCCAGTCCAGCAGATCCCCCATTTAACATAACACTATATCAGGAAAGTATGCCATCACTGATTGTTTAATAGTAAAATGCCTGTAAAACCTTCAGCATGCACAAGCACAAGCGCCACCACTCTTTGTAAGCAATCATAATACATTTATAAGTACTTTTCTTTCTATCAATTCTTACAACTCTGGAAAATACATCACTTTTCCATCAGTCCCCACAAACTACAAAATGGTACTCCTAACTGTTCTTCCAAACACAGGGTGGTCTCCAGTAACCACTCAAATGGATTTCAAAATAGCTCTAGGTAGAATGCATCTTGAATATTTTGCTAGCATTACAAACAATACTCCCTATTCAAAACCTTACACATCAAAGGTCAGATTTTAAATCAAGAAAGAATTATATAAAAGTGGCTCACTATTATCAGAATATAAATTTAATAGCAGCTCTGTTGCCTGGGATGGCTACCAGACTCAAATATATAAATGCAAGCATTTGGTGAATAAACAAAGTTCATTTATTCTGAAGGTTTTCTTTTTACACTAAGAAATTCAGATGACCTAATAATCTCACAGTCACTTCAAGTTAAGTGACAAAATCCAGTCCAAAACAGGTAACATAACTCATGCCTAGTCTTTTTCTCCTGTATAGGAAGCCAACCAAGCAACATTCCTGACAACAACTTCTCTTGTCCCATGAAATGACACTGGCCAATTTCCCCCATTAAATTTACACCTACGCATCTATCCAAAATCATTGCATCAGTGGAATCAGCATACTGCACAGATTTTACTGACCATCCAGCAAGACATGATCAGATGGACTCTACCCTAAATTCTAGAATGTGTGGAACAATTCGATAGCTATTCCTTTATTGCTTATATACAAATTCACTAAACAGTAGTACCTACACACAGCTTTGAAAAGCAACAGTTATCAACCTCATTCAAAAAATTTCCACAACCTTATCCACTGATCATTTCATAACCTAATACCAATACAATGGCTAGTTTTAACACTCCTAAAAAGATAATCTTAGTACAACTGATAATACATCTTAGTAACAATAAACTACTCTGCATAAATGAATACATCTTATGAAATGGTCACCATACCTTCACTACATTCATTTCCATAATACAGAATATCTAGAAGTGTGCAGAAAATTACCTGATGAAGGATCTAACCGTTAGAGTTCAGAGTTTGTAGGTCACCAATTCAGTAACTTATTAAGTTTATCAATATACATTTGATGAATTTGCAGATAAGATCGGTAAGATTGATAGGATGATAGCTGTCAGTGTGATAGATAGCAATGACACAGACCATTCTCTTCATATTCCTTATCTTGTCATTGTTGAAATCTTCATTATGATTCTCCATGCTGACATTGTTGACAAACTCAGTAGTCAAAGTATAAACTTATATGTCACTCACTGACTTGTAAATTGGCACTCTGATCAAATGCACATAGTTAAATTTGGTGGTACCTTCTCATCTAAGACAAGCCTCAGGGCTCTATCCTGGGTTCCCTAGACTTTGGCATCTACTTTTTCAGTATGAAATTAGATGTCAAAGGTCTATGACTAATCAAACTTGCTGATGACTGTAACCCGGGTACTATTATTGACTCCTACATGGAAAGTCATAGCTTCTGCGACAGATTTGACAGATCATGACCTTAAGCTTAATGACAAAATGCAGTGTGCTTGTCTTTGTGAAATAAGTCTATCCTACTGATTACCACATAAACAATAACCTGCTTACGAACAACACAGTCATTTGAGATCTGGAAGCCTTCATCTGCACTGAACTATCTTTGATTTTCATGAATGAGTTTTAGTTAAGAAATCCTTTTATCTTGCCCAGTTAATTAGTGAGTATGCATCCACTTGGTTCAAGGATGTCATGATCCCTGTCTAATCTTCCCTCTTTAGGTCAGCCATACTATATAGTCCACTATTTGGAATGTACTGCTGCAAACACCTTGCCAAATTAAAAAAAGACTGCAATGTTTTCTAATTAAAAAAATCTAAGGACTAAGGTTTCCTTAGCTACCCAGAGAGACTGACTAAAAACCTCACTTTTCTCTGTCTCATACTGGCTCCTATATGATGAGTACTGTCTTGTTTTTTTGGGTTATGACAGATCCTGTCCTTCTACACCTCAGTAATACTGGCACTATTAAAATGTTTATTCCAAAGAACTCATCCTTTATCACAAAATGAATAAGACCTCTTACAGATATATATTCTTCAACCAAAAAAGTCCTCTACCTGTGGGACAGGATTCCCTTGCATGTCAATCAATGTAACATACTTGCCTTCTTTAAGTTCTGACTTGACAATTAGATGGATAACCACAAATCTACTCCTAGATAAGCAGTATGGCTTGCATGTGGGGGGGGGGGGGTTGGGGGCAAGGCAAACCCACCCACAAACTCTCTGAGTCACAAATATATCCTCTATATAGTTACCCAGGTCTCCTGCTTAATAAAAAAGCCATGAACAACCTATATCTCATCACTGTATGAACAAATGCTTCAATAAAGTAGACTGCTTTTTTCCTAGCAATAACGAGTACTGTTCTTTGCCATCAGGCTTTTTGTTGTTGTTGTTTCTTTCAGTTTTTCCCGGTTAGGGGTCGCCACAGCGGAACTCCGGTCCGCTAATGATTGGCAGTTGAATTTTATGTGCTGAGTTGCCAGCCCTAACGCACAACCTTCAATGAAGGTATGCCCATTCACGCATGTCTCCATGCAGAAGACACTCTAGCTGAGAGTCGAACCGGACAGCATCTTTCTGTGAGGCGACAGCGCTACCACAGCACCACCACCACGGAGTTCTTTGCCATCAGGCTAAAAGTACTTGATATGCTAATAATTTATAAGGGTGCTTTTGTTCTGATAAACGTCTTTGCTGGGATTTTGTTGTGGGTGAAGTTTATGCTTTGCATCTTATGCTTTCTAGGTCATCACTGTTGCTATATGATTTTTTATTACCTATACACTATTTCTTCTTATGACTTATCAGGGATGGAAAACTTCATCTGTTACTGTTCGAAAGAGTTAGTGAAATAAGAATAGTTGAAAAGAGTGTTTAAGTTGTTATTTGTATAATATTTCCATGAAATTCTAGGATAATGTCCAAGTATAAACTCTGTTCTGAGTTCTAATCTTGCACTTTGTGAAACAGTAAAGGGAAAACTTATGCAATTAAAATTTATGAGAACCACTTTCTGTTAGTAATAAAGTTAATAAATTTCACAATTCTTTACTGATAATTCTGATTTAGTCAGGATTATGCATAATAATGACCATATGCAAAAATCAGCTAACGAATAAAACTGATGATGTTATTATGTGTTTCAAATTTAATCAATATTAATTAAAATTATGTTAGCTTTTCTATTAAACAAGTTAATAGTTGAGGCTCTCTGGTGGATGTTGAATTTGTTGGTGACTCCTTATCTAATGTTCCTTCAGAACCTTGCCTCGACAAAGCTAAAATATCCTATCAAAACAGAAAGTCTTATCACCAAGGGTTTGCACTCAACAGAAATCCCCAGTTAGGTAGTGTGGATGTACCATTATACAACAACAAATAAAAGCAATAGGAACCAGTCCTTTCCTGATATCACATTTGCCAAAAGAGTAAAAATGTTTGGTGAGTGGAGTTGTTCTCTCAACTCTTGGCACTACCCTAGAAAGTGCCCACTTCAACAGGGAAAATGTGTTTTGATCATTGGTAAATATTGGTTTGGGTAACTCCATAGAAAAATGGTTTCCATAGATCCCTATTTTTAGTTACTGTAACCTCATTGGCTGCATCAAGGATTCAGAATATTATTCCTACAGTTGGTAAACGATGCTATTTTAAAATATATGAATGAATAATTGTGCGTGTAAGCATCAATGATCTTAGGTTTAGTAAGCATGCTGGTGTTATGTAACATCACTGCAGAATTTGTTGTAAATATGAGTCTTCATGGGATTCTGCCACCACTGGTTTGGTTCATAGATTATTACAAGGTTAACTGCCCTTTGGGCCATTTTAAACCTAGCCAATTACCCCATGTGAAAGTCAAACCTTGTATCTTGTGTCTATGAGTTAAACAACTTAACCATTATGCCAACCTCCCAACCCCTTTGGAATGAACTCATTCTTATATTGCATTAACATTTGACATCTTATTGACATACATGCTGGTATTTTTGTTTGAGAACTGGAGTATTTATAGATTCATAGGTAGTTATTAGGCTATCAGCCCAAGAGTCATTTTAAGTCTTGCCAAGTTTACCCCATAGTTACCAAAATATTGCTAATATGTGTTGATACCACAAGGGATTTTATGTTTACAATATAGGCATGCACACATCAAGTGTTCACAGGTTACTTCTGTCCATTAGGAATATAGGTGCAAACCAGAGTTAAATTTATGATTTGCAATCCATGGGTCCAAGCTACACTGAATTATATTTAGGAATGAGTTTTACTTCAATTGGATATGAATCCTGTTCCAAAGAAAGTTTAATCTTTGCCCACATGCCTGCCCCTCGTATAGGTTCAGTGGCTCATAGGTAAGTATTAGGCTAGCTGCGCTTGCAGGCTATTTTAAGCCAAGCCAATTTCCCATTTTGTGCTCAAAATAACCTATCTTATTTGGTTTTAGATTGGCCTTACCCATTCCAAGGTCAACAAATATAATTATAATGATACTAATTATATACCCCTAATGAGAATAATTGTCTGTGTGTTGCACACGATTAGGTCCTTAGAATGGGTATTTCTGATGCTCTTTTTTCTGGATGTGCAACAGATCCATCAGTGTGGGATCAGAGGATGCCTTGTAGGCTAGTTAAAAATTACCATGCTGCACTTTATAGGCTACTGAGTACAGGGATACAGTTTGATACAGTTTGCATAGGACTTGTTGTTTACTCCCTGTATCCTTTTTGTGAAGAACCTCTGTGGTCTCTCAAGCTGTTTCAAGTGATTGGCCAAGTACATACCAAAGGGTACATTATATGCACTAGCTGGTCTGATGAGAGCCCAGTACACTGGAACAATGACATCCTTGGATCTGGATGCCATGCTCTTACTTATAAGCTGTGGCATGTAGAATGATTTTTCATGTGGTGGTCAAGTGTCAGGTTACTGTCGACATGTGTTCCCAGATCTCTGACCACTGGGTCTAGTTTTAGGGGTATATTAGCAATGGTGATGGACAGGTTGACAGACAAGATCAGACAGGAGTCCCCATGGACTATGATGCTTGCAGATGACATTGTGATCTGTAGTGAGAGTAGGGAACAGGTGGAGGAGACTCTGGAGAGATGGAGATATGCTCTAGAGAAAAGAGGAATGAAGGTCAGCAGGACTTAGACAGAATATATGTGTGTGAATGAGAGGGAGGATAGAGGAATGGTGAGGATGCAAGGAGTAGAGGTGGCGAAGGTGAATGAGTTTAAATACTTGGGGTCAATAGTTCGGAGTAATGGTGAGTGTGGAAGAGAGGTGAAGAAGAGAGTACAGGCAGGATGGAGTGGGTGGAGAAGAGTGTCAGGATTGATTTGTGACAGATGAGTACCTGTAAGAGTGAAAGGGAAGGTCTACAAGAGGGTAGTGAGACCAGCTATGTTATATGGGTTGGAGACAGTGGCATTAACAAAAAGGCAGGAGTTTGAGCTGGATGTGGCAGAATTAAAGATGTTAAGATTTACACTGGGTGTGACGAGGGTGGACAGGATTAGGAATAAGTATATTAGAGGGTCAGCCCAGGTTGGAAGGTTTGGAGACAAAGCCAGAGAGGCACAATTACGTTGGTTTGGACATGTGCTGAGGAGGGATGCTGAGTATATTGGGAAAAAGATGCAAAGGATGAAGCTACCAGGTAACAGGAAAAGAGGAAGACCTAAGATAAGGTTTATGGATGTGGTGAGAGAGGACATGCAGGTGGTTGGTGTGACAGAGCAAGATGCAGAGGACAGGAAGAAATGGAAACAGGTGATCTGCTGTGGCAAACCCTAACGGGAACAGCCGAAAGAAGATGATGATGATTATCAATGTGGTAATTTCAGGAGTAAACATCTTTACAAAAGGTACTCTTAAGCGTTTTTCTGCATTGAATTTTAGTCCATAGCTCTGGCACCAGTTGTTTGTCAGTATTTATGTGTATGTTTGTTTATATTTTACACAATCTCAGGATATTTTAAATCTTTTTCTCAGTAGAGAATATATTTTTCTAGCAGGATTTTATAACCCTTTGAAAGAATTTATCTCAAACTTTTTGTCCTTTGTTTCATACAAGATACCACATAAAGTTTCCTAGCAGTACAAAGTCATGCTGTGGAATGCTGTAAGTCCAAACAATAAAATTGATGAATTTAGGGTGATGTTGGTGTCCAGAAATATAGATAGTTGCATCGGTATAGAAATGTGGTTTATATCAGAAGATACTACAATAAGCACAATAGATTATAATAATGACTGATAGCTTATAACAACTGTCATAGGACATGTGCATGTCTTGTCAGTAATAGCATTTTATTAGTTACATTAATTTACAATTTGACAATTAACTTATCCAATGGAACTGTTAGTGTTAGTATTATCTCATGTAATAGGACCTCATAATTACAGATTATCAAATATATAGCTCTCCTTAAAGATCTAGTACTATTCTAGCAATATATCATTATTCCAAGGAGACTTAGCTGGTTAATTAAATATAGTAGCAATACATATGAAAATGTACTTTGTACGTTCAGATCTACAAAATTTTACTTTAGACTTTGTAAGCAATAGTAATGTGAAACAGCTAGTAACATGTCTTGAGGGATGGCAAACCTACCCTCAAACTCTCTGAATCAGATGGATATGCTTTATATGGTTACCCAGGTTTCCTGCCTAATAAAAAAAACTATGGCCATTTGAACCTATATCTCATCACTGGATAAACAGATGCTTCTATAAGGTAGACTCCAGGTCCAAGGAGGTCATTGTTTTACTGTACTCAGCTCTCATCAAATCAGTATTTAAATACAATGTATTAGTTCTTAATTTAAATACATTGCCTCCTGTCATTAATTTATACCACAACACAATTATGGTTAAAGTTTCAACGTCAAGACCATGGGCCCTGATTATAGGAAATAGAGGAATGCTTTCAGGGTAAACAGGAGGTTTGGCATAATAATTAGCATGTTTACCTCGTAAACATAAGGCACAGGGTTTGATTCTCACCTTTGGGAAATTGACTATGTATAAAATGGACCAGAAGGGCAGCTAGTTTAGAACTTACCTATGAACCAGATATTAAAAATGAATTTCTTTCTTAGAATTGGAAATTATTGTTTGACAATAGCGATGTTGAAGAATGGTGACAATATTTGTACAACAAAATAAATAATTTAATTCTAAGTCATATATCCTTCTTTAGGTTCACATGTTCATAAGTAGGCTTCAGAATCCAATTGCTACCATTGTAGTATTGATATATTATATCATAGTATTGATATATTACATAACAAAAAGTAGCATCTGTCAGATTTATTGGCTAAAATACCACCATGTCTGGAAATTCAAAAATTATTTAAACTGCAGCTAAGCAGTTAAAGAAAGATTTTAGCTAGTCAGTTTAGTTCAGGCAAATTTAGCAATTTTGACACTGGCAGCAAAAAGGATCTTTTGTAACTATGCTGTTCCAATGACATTGCTCCTAATTATTAACAATTTCAAAAATGACATTTAAGAAATATTAGCATATATCTTCCAATTTAATATTGGATTATCTGCTACTGTTAATATTGGATTATCTGCTACTGTATCTCCATATTTTAGCTCACTTATGGATCTCTGTCTTACTTTTCAAAGGCTGCAGTTTACTAAGAACTTTGTAAAGTAAAAAAAAAGAACTAGCATGCAAAATTATGAAATTCTGGTCTGTTTTTTGTAATACATTAAAAGAAAAACATACATTTTGTGTTACTTGTCTGAATTAAAATTGCATCAACTGCTTCAAAGAAATTCTACTTTAGAAGGAGGTGGGGTGATAGCTCTAACCTCTCCATTTACGAACAAATCAGCTTAGCAAATAGTTATAAAAGGTTCCTCTGCAACTTAAATTAGAGAACTCACTAGGGCTTAATAATGTTGGCTCTATATCAGCATGCTTTTATTCATACACATTCATGCCTCTCCAGTATCATAGCATTTTATGATTATACTTAGTTATAGTCTATTGACCAAGTTAGTCCCACTAGGCCAACAGCCTGTTTTCAGAGAAGACCTGAGATGGTATTCATACTAACTATGGGAAGTCTGGCCAGGCTACTGGGGAATTCCCCTGTTCTCTTTGATAACTGCTGTAGGATCTTTTATGTCCTCCTGAGCTCTGTGTAACTCAGGCAGGTGGGACCTAAGTTTAACATCTCCTGTGAAGAACATTACACTGAGAAGTACAGCAACCCCACCCCTACCCTTTTAGGCTGCACTGCAGCTTAAGTATTGGAAGATTAATGCAAATACATGGTGGGGCTATAGAACCCATGGTCTACAAAGTTTCTAGTACCAAAGAAGCATGTGCTACCTTTTGAGACACAGACACTCTTGCATAATTCTTGACAAAAAGTTGCCTTGTTCTGCTGCCCTTACAGACTTCTTTCAGATGTTTGATTCAGTCCTTTACAATCGGCTCATTATTAGCTGATATAACTTAGTGGATTACTGACTGCTTGAGAAACAGTGAATTATGAGTTCTGATAGAAGGCCTGTGATCCACTTGAAGAAATCTTTTATTTTCTGTATTAACAGTCTGTGCTTCCATTTTTTTTTTAATACGGAGACAAATAAAATATGAAATGAGCTCATTAACATCAGTAAAGTCATTTCATTTCATTAGTTTAATTTTTTAAGATATCATTGGTCTATTGTACTTGTGCAAAACAAATAAGTAAAATGAAATTTTTGTTTTCAGATCATGGGCCTGGGTATTACCAATTGCACGTCTCTACCTTGTGTCTTTGTTCCTTAACTGCCATCCACAGATATCCAATGTTACACAGTGCAACCAATGCTGGAAGAGCAACCCCGATTCAGAGACAAAACAGTACCAGAGCAGATTCTCAAGTATGTTTGTTTAAAAATGGCAAGCGATTTTTCTTTCAGCATGTTTTATTCAGTGAATAAAAAGGTCTGCAACCCAGTTCTCAGATGTTTTTGGTCAGATTATACCTGGGATTCGTAGATAAATACTGCACAGCACTAATTAGCATAATACACACACACACACACACACACACACACACACACACACACACACACACACACACACACACACACACACACACAAATTTGGTTGCAGTAAATACCGTCAAGTTTGCTTTTAGTATTTTTTGATCCAGTTTTCAAGTGCTGGAAATCTCAGAGATTGGAACATTGACTTTTCCTGTAGTGTGTAACCTGTACTTTCACGAAGGTAAATAATGTTTTGTTTTACTGAAAAAGATTTGAAATATAACAAAAAGTTCACACAGATTGAGAATGGAGGTCAAAAATAATTATGTTTTTTTTCTTTTTCACCATCTTTCCCTGTAATTAACATCTAAAACTCAAGGCCCGGCCATATAATGCATTAATTTAAGGGCTGTCCCTGCCTCTAAAGGTTACATAAACCTCAGCAGTCATCCCATAACCAGAGGGATTAGTCTACTCACAGTCTGCACTTGGAATCAGAACCAGCACCAATTTCCTTTACCGATGCCCCAGCAGCCATCCCATAACCAGAGGGATTAGTCTACTCACAGTCTGTACTAGGAACCAGAACCAGAACCACATTCCTTTACAGATGCCCCATCAGCCATCCTATAACCAGAGGGATTGGTCTACTCGCAGTCTCCACTAAGAATCAGAGCCAGCACTGTATTCCTTTATGGTTGGCCCAAACCTTTTTCCATGGAAGGGGCCAAAAGTTACTGCATGGTCATTCACCTTCCACACCTGTCATTCCTCCTGCAGCTGGGCCACTGACTGAACCTGACTTCACTGAACTGTAATCATGGCTTTATCCCTCTATGCCATGACTGACTCAAGGGAGAAACTTTAATCACTAAACCATTGTCCTACCCCTCTAGTTATTTACTGAGATTAATGCACCTCTTATCATAAGTACTTAAACTCAGTTACAAAAAGCCTTATCAGGCAACAAGAAAAGGAATCCAGCCTCTGCTAAATATTAAAAAAAAAAATGCCTTTGGCTTTAAATACCAAAATGCATTTGCTGAACTGCACAAAAGTTGACACTGTTTACCCATGGGTACACACACACATACACACACACACACACACACACACACACACACACACACACACACACACACACACACACACACACACACACACACACACACACACATATGCATGCATCTATACCCACACACAAACACACAAGTGAAATAACCAAAATTTGGCTTGTCATTTTAATCTGTTAATTTTGTTGCTATTGATTTGCAGTCAGGTGCACATTTCCTCAGAATATTATACTTCCCCATTTAGCCTTATTATGATATAAAATCATACTGAATATTTTGTATTTAAATGTACAACATTTCAAACTTGCTTGGGCCTCCACTGATACAAATCGAGGCCACCTCAGGGAGCTGGCTATAATAATTTGAGAAATATATGCACTAAGGCAATTCCTTGCCAAGTGTGAAGCAACCATGATTTCTTCTATTTGTTTGTTATCCAGTACCTCTTCATTACAAACTAATTTTAGTCATAATCCGGGTTGTGTGGGCAAGATGTAAGATCAGCTTAAAGCAACCAATCAACCCATAGGGTTCAATCTCTTAAGAAGCAGGTGTGGAACACAGACTCTAGCAATGTGTGACAAAATGTGGAACATCCTATTTTTGCACTATGTGAAAACATACCATTTCCATGGTACCTGTTTCAACTGGCTTTCTAATAGAAGTATTAAGTTAGTGAATGATGTACATTTGTAAAATTCAATGAGGCACATGCCAATAAATAAAACAAAGTCAGCAGAAACCAGTGATAAAATGCACAGTGGCACAAAATGACAACATACATTAACATTATCTGCATAACAAGTTAGGAATCATAACACAATTAACTTGATGGACAGACAAAAAAACTGCAAGAAAAATAAAGCAAAGGTGGGAGAAACATACTGGAAAAAGAATTAGAAGGATATCAAGAGAACAGAAGGATCACAGAAAGCAACTTAAAAGGGGCTCAGAGTGTAGATTATAGGGTGTGCAGTAGGTAGGTTGAAAAAATCAATGCAAAACAGATACTAAGGAATGTAAACAAATTCAAAGGGAAGCAGAGAAGGGCACAGAAGACTTTGACACATCAAGCAAAGCAAACAGCAATGAGAGACAGCAGCCTGATATGAAAACACATTAAAGTCATGAAGGGTCTGGGGGAAAGGCAAAAACCTCACCCAAATGGCCAGTCAGGCAAACAGCTGAAAGGCTGATCCTCCAAAGCTAGCTATGAAAACAAAATCACCACTGATTCTAAGGGCAACCACAAAGCATTCTATAGCTATGTCAAGAATCTCAATGGCAACATCCAGATCTGCTCTGAGTTACAGTACAACGGCATGTAAATTACAGAACCAACTGATATTGCCAACATCCTGGCAGATAAGTTCAGTGCTAACTTTACCACCCTCTCACTCCCTAAAGGGCCCATATCTATACAGGAAGAATGCAGGGTCCCTGTAATCACATCTATGCAGGTAAAAGCTGTACTCTGTAAAACCAAAAACGCAGCATTCATGGGGCTGGACAACATCTCAGGCTGCATTTTACATGAACTTCAGAATGAACTGGCTCCCTACCTAAGCACCATGTTCAATTATAGTCTCACATCAGACTTTGTGCCCACTGAATGGCGCGCAGCAACAGTTATCCCACTCCACAAATGGGCAGCCACCACTGATCCTGGGAACTATTGCCCTATTAGCCTGATGAGCCTGGTCTGGAAGGCCATGGAACGTATCATCATGGAACTCATAAACAAAGACATTGGTAACCTCCAAACTCTGGACCCCACCCAGTTCGAGTTTGTGAAAGGCAGATCATGCCTTCTGAACCTGACTGACTTCTTTGAAGCAGTTACCAAAGCCGTAGACAAGGGTAAGGTGGTTCATACAGCCTATCCTGACCTCGTCAAGGCTTTCAACACCATCCACCATTCTGGAATTATAAATAAACTCACTAAACTAGGTATAAATCTCTATGTCACAAGATGGGTTGCCAACTGGTTCACTGACAGAACCCACACTGTAAAAGTTGCAGACTCCAAATCTGACTTCAAACCAGTGACAAGTGGAGTCCCACAGGGTTCAGTTCTGGGACCTCTCCTGCTTGGTATCTACTTCTCTGAAGTGCAGGCTAACACAGAAGGCCCATGAAGTTTGCAGATGACTGCAAACTAGGAACCATAGTTGAGTCCCCAAATGATGTGGACATCCTACAGAAGGGCCTCACTGAGACAGATGCCTGGTGTCAGAGGCATGGCCTCAAGCTCAATGCCAAAAAATGCATTGTCATCCCCTTTGATAAAAACTCTGTACACATGAACTACCACATAAATGGCAGTCTACTTAACGCCGAATGTGTGATAAGAGACCTTGGGACCCAGGTGGACAGTAGTCTCTCCTTTGATAATCACATCGCCACAGTAGTCAGGAAATCCTTCTATGTGGCATACCTCATCACAAAAGGGTTCTCATCCAGGAAAAAAGAAGTCATTGTTCCCCTCTACCCGGCACTCATTAGACCCATTGTAGAGTACAACACCCCTTTTGGAATGTACCTCACAAGAAATCCGCAGCAGCTGAAAAGGCCACAGAAGTATCTCACAAAGAGGATTACTGTCCCCAAACAGATGCCCTACACTGACCATCTTAAAAAACTCCAGCTTTACTGTGTAGTATATCGCCTACTCCGAGGAGATGTCTGCCTAACATATGATAAACCCAGAGCTATTGGACATGCTACACCTAAAGAAAAGCTACATGCTCTAGGGATCTAAACCTTGCCACCACAATAAACATGACATACTAGAGGGATAGATTCCTGTCCCAGAGACTTCCTATACTCTGGAATAAGCTACCCATCTATGTCAAGCAAAGTTCCTTATTAACACATTAACACTCTTCAAGAAAAATCTTGATGAGTGGATGGGAAATAGGAAGTACACCCCGGGGATCACTTCTGTGACTCTGCTTGACAGGGGCACAGGAAATTAAATTTCTTGGGTGGCATAAGCCAGGGAACCTTTTTGGCTAGGCTTACTTAGGCCCTTGGGCCGATAGCTTAGTACCTACCTATGAACCTATGAAACTATAATAGCACTTTAATACTGGGAGCAGCTGGTCAGCTAAATAGGTGAAAGGCTGAGCTGACAACACTTGTAGATAATACCTGAAGGGGGGTGGAAGCTCAAAACATATACCAGAACAGTATTATACATAAACAGTGGAAGATTCTTTGAAAGGCATTATACTATTAGCCTTGCTAGAAGAGAGAGAGAGTGTACACCTGTCATAAGCTAAAAATATTTACATACTGCAATACAGTTCTGTAAGAACTCTCTACCTAAGTACATTCATTACTCCTTTACATGAGACAAAGTTCGAAACTCCACAACAGTTATCATTATAATTTATGCAATAGCAAGGAAGCATATGCATACTAAATTATAAAGAAAGAAAAAAAAGTTTCATTGTTTGATAGCCTTATCTAGTAATCTGCAATATTACATACATTCTAGTGACTATTAAACGCCCTGTGAAGTTAAATAATATACAGCAACAGTAGAAGTTAACACAAACTGCAATGAAACAGGAAGCATGCAGCAGCCAAGTAAATTATAAAGAAATGGATGACTATACATTTTACTCTAGTGAAGTAACTAGAGATCTATTAAAATTAGTAGTGGCACATGACTGGCCACATTTTGATCATCTCTCTTTGCCTCCGGAGCCGTTACTTGATTGGTTCTTATACAGCGATGCCGACTGGCTGTAATTGCAGCATACGAGCCAGTCAAAAATTGCAAAGTGGAGCTACCACTGTTCAATCACAAATGCAGAGCATTCTGTACAATACAGAGCACTTGGCTACTCTGAATCAACCTGTATGGATTTTGTGAGATAAATGCAGTGTATGTGAAAAACCCACACAGGCATGGTGAGAATGTTCAGATTTTACATAGACAGTAACTAGAGGTCAGCAGAGAACTCTAGAACTGTCAGGCAGAAATCTTAACTGCCGCTGAAATACATACTAACCTAATGATAAAAGGCAGCACCTCCAAATAAGATGCCATGCTGCTCTACCAGAAAAGAATGAATTGACTCTACAGGTGAGGGAGGAGCAGATACAGCAGGTAGAGATGATTAACTATCTTGGGATCTTGTTTATGACTGAAGGTTGAAGCAGGAAGTAGACTGGCCATTGGCTAAGTGTGCTGGTAGAAGTATTATAGGCATTGTACTGACCTATGGTGATGAAGCAGGAAATGAGTCATAGAACAAAGCTCTCGGTTTACAAGTCAGCCTATGTCCCCATCCTCACCTATCATCATGATGTTTGGGAAGTGACTAAAGTGATAATGTTGCAGATGCAAGCAGCAGAAATTAGATTATTTCACCAGAAGTTGAGCTCACTGTTGTAACAGAGTGTGGAGCTCAGCAATCCAGAAGGATCCCAGAAGGCATTTTGCAAAGTCCTTCCCCTTAAGCTGCTCACCAGGCTAAAGCACATTTGATAAAATTGCTTAATATGGAGTGTGCTGATACTGCTTGCACTGATTTTAGTATTCAATTAGTGAGATTTGTTTTACTATAATAAGTTTACTGGTTCTTGCTGGTGGAGGAAGACAGCTTCTAGGCTAGTTGTTTGTATTGAACTTTAAATACTCAGTAGAAAGTCTACCCAAACATTATCCTAAAACCAAACTCCAAGCAGTTATAGTTGCCCCTGCCCCAGAGTCATTCCTGTTGGTATCATGGACTAGCACCTCCTCACAACTACTCTAGCCAGCCTGACTGAGGTGGGTATATTGAAACAGTATAAGAATTGTCTCATGCTGTCTGACAATCTTTTATTGCTCAAACAGCGTAACACAGTGTATGAAAAATGTACATATATAATATCCTTGGAAGCAAAAATCTCACACACAGTAAGCTGACACCAAAATCACCAGCAGTGCACCACACATCACACTTCTCCAGTGGCATCACAATAGGCATAGCCCATCATCATATGCTGAGGTTCTAAAGATTAACTTGTCTAAACCTCAAAGACCCTAAAACACAACACAGAAACAAATCACACTCAGCATATTAAGCCTACTTCCTCATATAGCACAAGAAGTCCTGAAGTCACAGATGCTGAGCCCATAAGGCAAGCATCAGTTCAACCAAGCATTCTTGTAAGAGGTGGCTTCATTGTAAGTCATACATACGTATGGCTTTCCAGGCTGAGCAAGTAAAGAGTGATAGTTAGTTGCTTGTCTGGTGCCAGATCATGCATGCACTCAAGTCCTTGAACAAGAACCAGTATGACTGTCATAATTCATGCCAGTGTCAATGACATGAGGTGTACCTCCCTGGACTACATGAAGAGAGACATGACTGAGCTTTCAAATTATGAGTCCAAGGTGGGTATGAGCCTAGCATTGAGCAGCATTTTACCTTCTCCAAGGATGATTGGCTTAGTTTTTGATGTCATTCAGAGGGGTTCCAATATTTGTCAGCCTGTGAGGATACGATCAACAGACTACATAGCTTCGATTGGAGTGGCTTACATCTGTCCCATTTAGTGTTTTGATTATTGTCAAAGACATTGTCCAACTCCATAGTCCACTTTTTAGACAACACCAACCTGAAAAACTTACCAACATGATGAAAAAAGCAAAGGAAAATATTGAAGGTTTTACTGATCAATGCCAGGAGCCTAAACAAGAAACTCCAGTCCCTACACCCTGAAGGGCATTGACATATGTGAAACATGGTTTAGAATAGCAGAGAACACTCTGGCTGTGTGGGGCTATAATGTCTTCCAGATATTTAGACCAGCTACTGTGCAGGTGGAGGCATCTCCATTTACATCAGGAGACTCGCATCAAGGCTGGTAAAGAAGCATGATGCAGTAGAGCTTCTTCATCCTCAAATAACCATCAGAAAGATCATGTACCATCTAATAACCAGCTATAGAACTCCCCCATGACACCAGAACGCCACATCACCTATCTACAGAAACTAAAGTTACTCAGTTTAAAACCCACTACCATTCTTTTAGGTGATCTAAGCTACCCAACTATAGTCTGGGAAACCTACACCACCACTAGTGTGCAAGCACAAAACTTCCTGGACTTTGTCAATGCCAATGGCATGGAACAATTAAATTAGTCAGAGTATCCCCCTAGGGGAAATACTATCTTGGTTCTTGTCCTTACTAATATGGGAGCATCTTGCACCATCCTTTCTCTATCTTCATCACTTGTTAGGTCTGACCAAAAAGCAGTCTCCATCGAAATAAAACTGAAACCAGAGATTCATTCCACCTAAAAGACCTTTAGAAATTTCTCTAAGATAAACTACCTACTTTTAAGTGATAGATTGATAAGCTTCAGATTCCCACCAAACCCAGTTAACTCCACTGAATATGCAGAAATGTACATCACCACACTATCCCAGCATGTAAACAGCTGCATAGATGCAGCTGTACCCCATAGAAACAAGTGCAGGGAAATCTCAGAAACAGACACCCTTGGTGGAATCATGATGTCAACAACTTTTATAGTAAAATGAAAAGAATTTTGATCAAAAGTAAGAAGAGTAAATGCCAGAATGTTAGATCCCTTGTCACTGAAATAAACAGACAACTTAGGAGCTTAATAAAATTCACCAAAGCCATGTTTGAGGCTAAAATAGCTACCCAAGCCAAAAGCAATCACAAGACATTTTTTAGTTCTATTTTTAATCTCAAAAGCACAATGCAGCGCTGCAATCAGCTGATTGTGAAAGATGTTACCTACACTGACACTGAAGATATAGCATACGTAGTGGCCAATAAATGTATCTCTAACTCTACTTCTTTCTCCCCTCTGTCTGTCCATGAAGATATATGTGAGACTGGATCACTTACAGCTATCTGTCACACAAGGTCAAGTCCTAAAAGTGCTATCAAAAGCTAAAAATGCTGCATCGATGAGCCCTGACAATATCTCTGGATGCATCTTAAATAGCACAAAGCATGATTTAGCCACACCACTAACAATATTGTTCAATCTCAGCCTCCATACAGGTTTTGTACCAAACAAATGGAGAAGAGCTACATTCATTCCCCTGCATAAAGAATGACATCCCCACAGACCCAGGTAATTACAGACCCATTAGTCTGACCAGCATCTTATGCAAAGATATGGAAAAACTTATTTTGGAACTAACCAATCGGGACATAAGAAACTCCTGACACTGGACACATCTCCATTTGGATTTATTAAAGGCAGGTAATGCTTACTCAACCTGATGGATTTTTTGAAAAGGTCTGCGAAGCAATGGATGAAGGCAAAATGGTAAACACATTATACCTCAACCTGGCTAAAGCTTTTAACACAATTCCCCTCTCAGCCATAGTATAAAAGCTAACTAAACTGGGAATAAATCCCTGTGTCACCTGCTGGATTGTCAACTGTCTCAGAGATAGGATGCAGGAAATCAAAATAGGAGAAGTTAACCTCCATAAGGAGACCAGTCACTACTGGAGTCCCCCAAAGTTCTGTGGTGGGACCTCACCTGTTTGGCACCTATTTTTCTGAAATAAAAGTTAATAGCAAAGGGCTCTGGCTGACTAAGTTTACAGATAACTGCAAGCTAGGAGCAGCCATCAAATCCCCAAATGACTTAGCTATCCTGCAGAAATGCTTGTCTCAAATAAATAACTGGAACCAAAATCAAGGTCAGAAACTAAATGTCAAAAATACATTGTATCCTTTGGGAAGTCATCTACCCCGAGGAGTTACCACATTGACAATATACCTGTTCTGAATATAGGCACTTATGTGGACAGTAACCTAACATTTGACAAACGTGTCCATTGTTCTAACAAATCCCTTCTATATAGCACAGCTTATAAACAAAGGGATTGTGTGTAGATCTAGGGATGTCATTGTCCACCTTTACTCAACCCTCATTTGGCCAGACATTAAAAATAATGCCCCCTTTGGCATGTATCTGTCCAGACATATGTAATAACTGGAATGCCCACAGAGATACCTTACTTAAAGGATACAAGGCCTAAGCAAACTGTACTGCATGGAATGACACAAAGTCCTGCCATTATAATCAGTATCCTACAAAGACTGCTAAGAGGTGACCTGTGTCTGACATGCAAGGCATCCGTTGACCCAACAGATTGATTAATAAACCTCATTAAGAAAAAGAGCCTTAGAGATTTAGATATATTTAATGGTTGTATTTGCAACCTTGGGTTGATTTATTTATTGGAACTATTTTTAAAATTAATTCGTACTGCTTCCTTTCCAAGATTAGTATATTGTATTTTAAGTATAAGTAGTCAGAAAAGTAATATGTTTTGTGATTTTATTACAAGGTTTATTAGTTTATGGTTTTAACATTATTTTATCGAAGATTATAAATATTATCTTGTCATGATATTAGTACTGGGTGATTATTATGGATCTGATTGGTAGTAATCAGTAGTCATGTGGCTGTCAATTTATGTTACAAAATGAGGAAACTCAAGAGTTTTATAGATCTGATAAAGTCCTTGAGACATAGGGACAAAAGCGCTTAACTTGTTATAATAAAGAAAGTATGTTTTAAGTTTTGACTGGATGCCTTCTTTACAACTACATAATTATGTGAGCTTTATTGGTTTTGAAGTGTAATTTTTGTCTTCTGGGTGAACACTGTTGAGATTATTAATGATACGCTTCATAAACCTTTTATTAAACCATGGCCCAAAAAAATTAGGTTTTCCATTTGTGATGGTACAATAGGGTGAATGATCTATACAATAGGGTAACATGAACTATGTCCACAGACTTTAATGGAGCATCTTAGGGCATGTATAGTGGTGCAATCATTAAAGTGTATGGATGCAAAAGACACTTTTCCTATACCTACGTCACTAAGGTTAAATTTCCTTGTTTTTCCTCAGTGACATCAGTGCAAGGAAAACACAAATTTTACAATTAATTTTAAATATGAATGTGATGATCAAAATGTTTCCTGATGGGGGAAAGTGCTTTTTGTGAGTTTATAAACTGCATGCTGGAGTACAAAGATACATTTCAGAACATTGGCAAATTGCTTTAAATAGCAGGGTGGTAAAGCCATATCAAGGTGCCTGGATTATAGACTTGCTGGGCTTTATTTACATACCAAGGTTTTAGTCATCAACCACAAGTACTTGGAAATAACAACTACAGATACACTAAGAGTATTTCTGTCATTAGATTATCAAATATGAAATAATTTAGTTTTTCCTTACTGTGTGCAGTTGAAATTATGTTGTGAATCTTTAATCAGATCCTTTTTTAAAGTAAACAGTTTTCATATGGTTATTTGACAAACATATTAGCTAGTGCCTTATTTTATAGTAAAGTGCATCCTCACAGCATTGGTGTAGCTGTTGCTTCCTCCTCTACTGAAGAGGAAGACTGTTTGGCCATCAGCTCTCTTACCACAATGTCGGTTGGGTCATTACAGAATGACCAGTACCTGAGGTCTTGACATTAGAATGCAAGTCTGATTGATGTCAGCATATCATGAATACAGGCAAGGGCTACTGTCAATGTAAAGGTAACAAAAGCCACTTTTGGAAAAATACAGTGTAGAGTGAGTATGTGTATGAAAAACAATGTCATTACCTCTCAAATCTATTGGAAAGTGGGCACTAGAAGGCACAGGGCTAAGACTGAGGTTGGCGAAATCCTGGGGAGTAAGTGTTATAACTCCATTCCAGAGTTGGTATTATACAACTTTTGTGCATTATGACAGGTATTGGCCATAACCCGAGGCAATAGTGCAAATTTACTGCAAGCTGTTTAGTGGCAGTGATGAAGCTTTGGGTTCTGCAACCACTGGCCCCTCTTCAAATTTGTAACAGTGGTATATGACTTAATAACCATTCTCTGTCTATGACATATTTGGTGGCAGTAGTGTGGATCTGGGCTCTGCAACTCCTGCTACTTGTTACTTGGGTGACAGTAGTGGGATTCAAAGCTCATTATAGACCAGCACATTGGTGACAGATGTATGGATTTAGGCTCCAAAACTCCTGCTACTCATCCCATGGAAATGTAAGGTTAGCCTTACAAAATACCATGATGGCTGCCTGAAAGATGACTGCATTGCAATAAGATCTTGCCTGGTTTGAACTGTACTGTCATGACAACTAGCCATGCGGTCAGCAGGTGGAAGAGGCATAAAATAAATAAATAAATATTTATCAGATCATGATGAAATCCTCGTCATCTTTTCCTTTCTCTCTACATAAATGTGTGCTGGGGTGATTGTGACATCATATTTTCTTTCTTGGTAATGGCTTTAGACCATGCACTCATTGCAGAAGTCTATGACTTTATGTGCATAATAAGAAAAGGAATCCTAACAGAAAAATTGCCATATAGTTATGTAGATTTATATACCATAAGAAATTATATATGGAAATCAAAATAATCTGTACCTAACAGATTGTTTTACATTTCCACAGATTCTAAGTCCTAGATTTTGGCAATGCAATGTGTCCCCTCCATACCTCTTAACCTCTTAGCCTCTTAGAGCTAGAAATCTGAACAATGCCTTAAAAAAATGGAGGACAAAGGCCTTACAAAATTCGAAAGTTCACAAAATAAAAGGTTTTGCATTAGCATGAATCTTCAGAAACTCAAATGTCTGTCATTGTTTTCTGAATTCAGTCTTTATTAAATACCCAGCGATTTGCCAGAAAACCAAAGATTTTACGAGGAATAGACAAAAAATATAAGAGAAAAATTTGGACATTCTGCTAAAATCTGGAGGTTTGCTCCCCTTCACTACTCAGAACAGCAAAGCTGTACCTGTGAATGTGGATGAATGTATTCCAAGTCTGACATTGTGGCACCACACTGTATCCCTCCTACTCCAAAGAACAGCAGTTAATACCAAAAGTAAGGGGGGGGTCACAAGCTCTTTTGTTTATGTTAAGGACTATGGAAGTTGGAGGTGAAAAATGTCTGTAAAAAGCTTTAATAGTGCTACAGCTAGTTTTGAAGTTCACTCTTTTTTTGAACTGAAGTTTATTTTTCAGATATTTAGGAACCACAGTTTTGAGTCTCAAATGAGTGATAAGGAGCCAAGCCATTAGTATTTTAAGTAACAAAAGGACAAAATATATAGAAAATAAACATAATATAAAAGGCACTCTTCCTGATTATTATGTTTTAAATTTTCTAGCTGCAAGGTCTGTTGATTTATAACCCCCTTCTTAAAATTAGCATTACTCTTTGAAGGTTGATCTCAATTTATAATATATAGATTTGTAAGTTTTTGAGGTGACTGAAATGCAAATGTTATTAATACATGGAAGAAGCACCTTCTGACAGATGCTACTAAACTAATACATTGTGAATTCATTTGTTTATTAGCTTACCTTGTTTCTTTGTTAATTGCGTAAGTAAACTGATCCTAAGTCTATACACTTCAGCCAACTATAACAGAAACTCTGCGCAAATGAATAGTATGATTAACACAATCAAGCACTAATCATCATCATAATATACTGCAGTATTACAAAAGTCACCTTAAAAATGTTCAGGATCCAAAGTTTACCTTTGTGGTTACAGGTTAAGTAGGTAAATATAACTGTGAATGGGCCATTCATTAACCATACTTTGGTGAAAGTTATCATTATGGACAAATAAATTGTGTGAGTTGACTGTCATCAAATAAGGGGTTACCTGACTTCAGCAAACATATTTTGTTTTTCTTGTCTAGCAGGGTGGTGCTTGCAAAAAGAATCTAAGATATTTCTCAGAAGTTCATTTAACCAAAAGAATGCCTGAATGCAAATCCTACTCTCAAACTAATTCAGATAAATGTAAAGAAAGTTATTGCCCAAACTATCCCCAACATTTCAATCAACTCCAAAAACGTTATACCTTGAGGGTCAGTAGAAATAACACTTTGCTGTGCCCTGATCCAAACCAGGGAGGCTTTTTGGGTAAAATGTCTGAAGGAGCATGATTTGGTCAGATATCCATTGAAGTAATCATATTCTAATTTGAAGAACATTCTTTCCTCTAAAACCACTGTGCATGGCTGAATTTGTTAATTACAGTTAGTGTTCACTGACCCTGCTAATCATACTGGAATTTAATGCAATTCATTAGCTAAATGAGTAAGATAACTGATCAGCTGCTTCTTTTTTATGCCAAAATACAGTCCCTAATGGAAAGGATGAATGCAGTCCATGTATGAAAAGATGAAAAGTTCAGATTCGTTTTTTTTTTTTTTTTTTTTTTTTTTTTTTTTATGGCCTCTTGGTTTCCTGTGGATTTTAAGTGCCCTATTTTGATCCATTTTTTTTCTCCACTGCCTGACATCTATAGATACCAGATATGGAAAGCAGAAGAATTGGTGACCATGTGCTATTATCCTGCAGTACAGCCATGAGACCTTTCTGTTTTAGCCACCCAAGCTCCTTCAGCAGCCTGATGCAAACACCACCGGAGGTCGTGACAGATGAGGACTTCTATATACACACGAAGAGATTAGCAAATTTAATCATTCTTTAGGGGGTGGACAGGAAAAAAAATCATTCTAGGAGGAAACATACAAACTCCATATAACTGGACATTACAGATGAACATCAAACCCTGCTGTAAAGCAGAAATCTTAAAATCTCAGTCACTGAGCCATCATATTGGTTTCCTCTACTTTTTATGTAATGCTTGCCTCTGCTAATTGTGCTACAACCTTCTGACTTCTTAATTAATGTGGTGCATCTTCATATTCGCAATAAATTCTGCCAGACTTCACACCTCGCTGGGATCACACCATATGACTTTTATACCTCCCGCTGACTGCCTGCTATCAGCCATCCTCAACCAATTGCTCCATTCATTCCTCCCTGGAAAAGAGACAATTGTGGAGGCTATCATTAAAGAAGACATCAGCAGGTTTTCTAGTTAAGAAACTACCCCACTTCCCCAACAGCTAAAGTGAAAGCTTATGATGATTAACCTGTAGACATGTGGATTCATTCCTGTGCTCTGTGAAGGCTGACAGATGGCTACAGCGTGGCAGAGGGAAGCACATCCTAGCCCCTTGGTACTGCTTACCACACACCTTACTCTCTAATAGGTGTTGGCCTTGCAGTGGGCCAGACCCCTCCCTCCCCCCAAGCTAGATAAGTTGGCATAGGGTGCTCACTTAAATTCTGCTAGTGCTTCCAACATTCTGAGATGGCTTCCACATGGGCTTGCTTGTAGCTAAAATATTAGCAAATTTATGTTGTCAGTACTAATGTGGAAACACATTGTTTTTGCTAAAATGATTCACTGCAAAAATTCAGATAGCTGAGGCTAATAAAAATAATCATTCTGTCTTCTACACTATTAGAAAAGGGGTAACATATGCTTAGAATTGACATGCTTGTGTATTAAATCATAATTTGACTAAATGTAATAGTTTGGGGAAAGGCTAATGAACTGCATCCTTGCTTGTTAATTTCTTGTTGGTTGGTATTGAGTCATATTTTACTTTTACTTATGCAGTGTAGCTGCTGTTTACGAATATGACAGTATGTAGAATGGGGAACAGAATCTTGCATGCTAACTTAATAAAGCTTTCTTTATCTTGTGCATGCATGGCTGTATAATTGATTCTTGGCTTTAATGGAACACTCAGTCAAAACTGGAGGACCAGCTGTATAACAGGTAATGGTGAGAATGTTAATATGAGAAGACAATATTATTTACATGCAGCTCACGGCTTACAATGGCAGTGGCCAGATGTCTGTGAGAGTTGGTACCTTGGTGTTGTACAGAAGTTTATAATAACGCTGCAACTAAATGCATCTGTATGCAGTGCTTGACAAGAAGCTCACTTGTTTAAGCACCATCTAATATAAGGACATACATTTACACTGGAGGACAGGAGAAGAATGTCACATGGAGCAACAGATGAATGAATGGTGTCACTGAGAAGGAGTCAAAGATGGTGGAGATGTAACAAAAGATGGTGATATGGGTGAGAAGTTGAAGTGGAAGTATCAGTTTGGTATGACAGCAACATTCCCTATTGGGAAACACCCAAACAAAAACTTTTGAGGGTACACTAAATGTTTTCCTTTTACCATTTTACCCTTTTGCACATGTGTACATTTGCAGATGTAAATATGTATATGCAGTTTGTTAATACACTGCAGTTTATATCCTTGATATAGTAGCTTGAAAATGTCTGTATTTAGTATTTGAGAAATAACTTGAAGTCTCACACTGCTTCAAGACAGAAGGCATCTTCTCCATTTGCTCGTGCAAAGTAAGATTCTATCTAAAATGTGAAGTTTAAGTAAGTGAAAGTTGATAATTTTTAGTTTAGAGGGTATCTTATTTCATAATTGTAAAGACTGTGAAGATAAAATTGAAAAAAAATGGCAAAAACTTTATAGTATCCAGATTGTCAGAATGTATGGTTATGTGCATGGTCCCAAAGGATGAACTGGAACAGTATATCAAAGGCATTGTGTGGTTCTGCTTTGGAGATATCAATTGAAACAGTCCTGTTGGAGCTCTGATCTGTCTCAAGCAAGTTGGTTGATTATATGTATAAATTAGATGGAGTTGATGAGCATGGCTTTGAAAATCTGTGAGAAGGAGCTGAGAAGTGAGATCAGTTGCTGGACATATATATATATATATATATATATATATATATATATATATATATATATATATATATATATATATATATATATATACAAATCTGTTATCAAATGGCAATAACTTGGTTGCTTTGGAGGATAAGGTATGTAAAATAAACTTGTGGATGATTGAGATACCCAAGGAAGAATAAGGAACATGTATTGAATATAGCAAGAGAAAACTGTGATATGGATATAGAACTTTGGGTAAAAAATCGGGTCTATATTAGAACATCGCAGTTTCAAAACTTCAAATGTTCTAATATGGAACCCTATTCAGTGAAAGCTGAAAATATCTAAGCAAGAGAAAACCGAATTCTTTCCTAGGGAAAGAATTTGGTTGTCCAGTTCTGTTGCTTTGGTATTTTCAGCGCTGTGGTGGAAAGTTGCGGGTCGGGTTCAGGTAAGTGTGCAATTGAGTGTGGGTTAGGTTAGTTGGGATTAGGGTGCAGGTTAGATAAGTGTGTGATTGTGTGGACGTGAGGGTTAGGGCAGGTTAGGTGAGTTAGGGTTAGGGCACGGGTTAGCTATGTGTGCAATTGTGGAGACGTGAGGGTTAGGGCGGGTTAGATGAGTTAGGGTTAGGTGTGGGTCAGATAAGTGTGTAACTGTGTGGATGTGAGGGTTAGAGTGGGGTAAGTGAGTTAGGGTTAGGGCATGGGTGAGGTGAGTGTGCGATAGTGCGATAGTGACGGACCTTAAGGTTAGGGTTTGGGTTAAGGTATGTGGATAGTTAGTGGTGTGTGTATAGTTTAGTGTTGGGTTAGGTGTAAGATTTTAGGTGTATGTGCGTGGATTGCTGTTTGTTTGGTTTGCTTGTGTTGTGTGTATGTGTTTTGGAACAGCAAATGTTTTCCCTAGGAAAAAATTCGCTGTTCTGTATGTTCGATGTTTTCAGCTTTCGCTGAATAGGGTTCGATATTAAAACATTCAAAGCTTTGAAACTTCGATGTTCTAATATAGACCCAAAAAATCATCGGCTTTAAGAAGTTATATCAGCTCCCTCAGTCAGTCACAGAAATATCTATAAGGCAAGCTCATGCTGTATTAGTCCAGTATGAAGTTTGGTTTCAGAAAGAATAGGTGTTGTAACACTTTTGGTTACCAAGCAAATCATGCAACGTAGAGGGAAGAACAGTTTCTTTGACAGCTATTATTCCCAGCAAGCAACTGATCAAAAGTGCATGATTTCTAAAGCAATGAGAGAATCTCATCAAAAGAGATTTAAGTTTAAACTAAGGTTTCTTGCAGTGCTTAGAGTGTTTTCCTGATGGAGCGAGACTCTTTTCAGATCCATCAAAAGCTTGAATGGAGTCTAGAGATTTAAAGATGAAGTATAGTATGATGGTAAAGATTTCTGATAATTTGTTAGGTTGATGAACATATTTTACTGTCCACAAAATGATTGCTGGTGGAGAAGAACCCCTGTGGTAATGGTACTGCAGGACATAGATTCTTTGTAAAAGATGGCGAGATGCAATGACAGGATTCCATTTTAAAAGAATGTATGACTCATTGATAGTTTCATCTTAACATGGATAAAATCAGTATTACTCACTGCCATGAGCTTTTGTTTGTGTTCTTTCTAAACTTAAGAAACTACAATTGGAGAATGTTTATCTTGTGGACTGTATAAGAAGTTAGTCCCAAAGGGCTTACGACTATGGCATTATCCTGCTGGATTGATAAACAATTCTGCCTCACATAATGAACAGATAATAATGTTTGACTGACATGGGTTTGAATTTTTAGAACTGCTCATAAAATATAATCAGAGGGAAACTGATGCACTGCTTGATGAATGTAACAAGCTAGAAATTGAACTGCAAGCAAATAATGAGTATGAGAGATACAAATATGAACATCAGCGTATATACACAAGTATAGAAAAAATGTCAATGGAATTAAAGCAAAGGAAATTGATGAAGTTAGATTGTGATAAAAAGCAATATAATAGTGGTCAAGCCTATCCCAAACCACCAAGGGTTGATTATGCTACAAAAAAATGGCACAGACATTAATAATGAGAAACAGCAAGCAGGACAATCAGTTCAAAGTAATACTCAATCACAACTTGATTTGCAAGAGGAGAATTTGACTATTAATAACCAAAATTATCCTCCTTTAAGAAGATCAGAAAGGATTTGTAACAGGAACAATAATAACAACTCTAATTGGTCTAACATGCAAAAGTTTTACACTCCATCTAGAAGGAATCAAAGAGGCAGGGGTAGCTACCAGGTGTGAGCCAAGTTCAGAGGTTACAGTCTGTAACTGTGAATATTGCACATAATGAAAGTAATGTCACCATGGTGGATGATTTTTGGAAAATAATTATATGACTGATGTTTTTCATAATATTATTAGTAATAATGATGAATTTTCAGTCATTGACAAAGCAGATGATGGTATATACACTATTTGCTGTAATAATAATGGATTGAATGCACAGGTGCAAGGTAACAATATTTTTAATGAGAAGCCAAATATAGTATTTGATAAGGCCCAAGACTTCAAGGTGTATAAATTTTCTGATGCTAGTATTGATGCGACCATGGTTAATTTGTTGAGCAAAGGTTTAACCTTTGTTCTAACACAAAAAACAAAGATGGCTGATTTCTTAATTGATTTAAAAATGTTTTTGCAAAAATTGAATTTTAGAATACTGTTTGGTAATGACGGTAATAACTTCCAGCAAGATGTGCTAAGGATTAGTAGCACATTCAAAGCCCCCCCCCCCACATCCGGTTTTGGCATTATATGAAAAAAATATGTGAATTGGACATTAGGAATGTATTGACTAAAAAAGAATAGACAGTATGAAAATATAAATAATTTAACTAAGGAAGAAGAGCAGATAGTGTCATTCCTAAAACAACAGAATATTAGAATAATGAAACCGGATAAGGGGAGGTTAGTAGTGATGGATGCATTTGATTATACTGTAAGAATGAATGCCATACTTCACACTGATACTTATGTAAAAGTAAGTAAAAAATATAATTATTCATGGAACATGTTGGCTTAGATGACTGGATATTATATCAGTATTTTAGCAACAAGTTTTTTATATGAGTTCCATGTTTTTAAAAAAGCACTGAAAAAACGCAGTGGTAAAAGGACAATTTGTCCGGGCCTCAAGAATGGTAACTCTCGATGTTGATTTTAGTAAGGAATGTGAGTTGCTTAAAAAGATGTTCATCGAGAGAGGGTATCCAACAAGTATGTTGGAAGACATACAAAATGAAGTGTGAACAAAAAGGGAGAATGGACATTTTAACCCCATTTTTAGTTACCATGGAGAGAACCGTCAGATAAGGACTAAACAAGCACAATATGACTGCTCAGTTGCATTTATAACAACATTTAGTACTCATTTTTATGAAGTAAAAGCTACCATGATAAAGAATCGGGCAGTCATTAATGATGGAAAAATTAGAGAACAGATAGGGGAAGGATTAAAAATGATGGCAAGTAGAGGCAAAAATCGAAAGAACTTAATAGAGCTTTGTAAAAAACCTACTAATAACTTGTACATGGGTATGAGAAGGTGTGGAATGTGCAACTACTGCAGTTTTGTATTCCAAGGTGAATGCATTGGGATCAAAAATAGAAAATATAGAATTAGTGGAAAATATAGTTGTAATACAAAAATGGTAGTTTATGTTGCCATATGCCAATTATGTCCAGCATATTATATAGGAAAAACAACTAGAAGCTTGAAAGAGAGAATATATGAGCGTATGTATGCAATTAGAAAAGGCATTTTAACAAATGCATTAGCAAAGCTTATATATGAATTTAAGGATCAAGTTTTGTGTAATACAGCAGATGAAAGAACAGGATAGGGCAGACCTTGTACTACTCAGCTGGAAAACGCTGAATTGGTTGGGCAACTACATTCATGTGCATGGCCAGGATTAAATAATTACTGCACTATTAATGGTATACTTAAGTTAAAGGCATTGGCTAGGTAGTAAGAAAAAAAGTAAAAAGTAAAAAAAGCAAAAAAAGTACAAAAGAAATAATAATTATTAAAAAATAGAATATTCATAATATTTTCAGTTTAGGCATTGGTTAGCATGAGTTACATGTTTTTAAAAAAGCACTGAATATTTCACTTCCTGCTTGAAAAGGAAATGATGCCGTTTTAAGTATATAAGACGGAAGGTTTTAGTTGTTTGTTGTCTGATGAAGTTTGCTATTGCAGACAAATAAAAAGTGCTTAACCGTAAATAATGAAGCCGTTCTATAACCATCACCATTATTTATTTGGTTTTAGTTATAGTTTTATGTATAAGAACAGTGGCCTTAACTTGTTGTTAGGCTATGGGATCATGGTCAAATCTATTAACAACAAACACTTCTCAGGACTGATACTTTTGTAAGCTAATTGCAAGTGTGATGTCAAATATAATTCATGGGTGAATTATTAGTGCCAAGAGGATGTTTAATGTTTTCTAGTGTTTATTAACAAGAATATTGTTCAAATTGCTTTGACTTAAGAGTAAAGGTGTGATATAATTACCATAAGATTCATCATGACTTTTAAACTATTTAATATTATAGGTAAGAAAATTCTTGTTTAGCAATGAAGATAAAGAAGAGTTCTAGTACTTTCAAATAAAAGGTTCAATATTTATTTTAATATTTGACATAGATTCCCCTTATTTAGTTATTCTTAATTTTATTTCTTATAAGATAGGTATCTCCCATTGATAGTGAGGTTGTTTTGCTTATACCTGAGCAATAATTTCAGAGACTATATAACTAAGTGATCATTCAGGGAATGGTGTGACCAGCTGTGGTTATGTGGTACAGGAGGAATGAATGATGTGGATCTCAAATAGTAGTTCTAAATGAGAAAGGAGGTTATTTGCTGTTACAGTAAGATCAGGTTGAAGGGAAGCCCTTATATGTTTGTGATGGATATGAGATCAGTGTGGATGGTCCATGGTGCCAACACTTAAAGTATGATCCATAATGATGTTTCTTTAAGTAGGATATATGGAATTTCTAAAAAGAATTGGCCAGAAAATATATAAGAAGGTTTAAATACTGTGAATTTTATTTTATTTATATTTGTTAAATGGTTAGTGTCCAAATGGGGTGAAAAATACCGTTTCCAGCAGAGACCCAGGGAGAAAAGCTCCCCAACAAAAAGAACATTATTAAGGTACAAGCAGTAAACTTAGTTTAAGTAGTACATTGCTAACAAATAAGTAAATGAGCTTAACAAAAATATTATAGCAAAATATAATAGAATACAATATAAACATGCGTGCTTCAGGCATAAAGGAATACTATTTTTTTTGTTACAATATATATATATATATATATATATATATATATATATATATATATATATATATATATATGGGGTACATAAGTCATGTATCTTTGCAAGGTGAGTCACTTCTGAAAGACCAAAATTGGTCATGTAGTTTTACAAGTTAGGTCATCTGAAGGAATGAAGATTAATAAAGATAAGACAGATATGTGGAATGAGCACTATTTGGGCTAACGTGTGAGATGAGTGGGAAAAATAGGAAGAATATTAGTTGGGAACAATACAGGGGCATAGCCAATTATCATTTAAATAGTCTTTCAGGTAGTTTTAAATGTAGACAGGTTGGTGTTTTTCGTTATCTGTTGAGGAAGGGTGTTCCAGTCTTTAGCTATTTTATGAGAGTAGATAGAGTCTCCGTGATAGTTGTGAGATTGGATTACTTTTTGCATTAGTTTTTTGGATGACCTGAGGAGTCTACAGTTTGTGTTTGGCTGAACTATGTTTGATAGAGCTGGGCAGTCAGAAGGGGTGAATATGATTTTATGGGCAAGTGAAAGTTGTTTTAGTTTTAACAGGTTGGGAAGTTCTAGCCAGTTGAGCTGTCAGAAAGCAGTGCAGTGGTGAGTTCTGAGGGGTTGGTTGATGACAAGCTTAGCTATTCTGTTATAGCAGGAGTCTAGTTTATTTAGGTCTGTTTTTGATAGGTTACTAAAGACCTCAGAGCAGTATCAGAGGGTGGATAGCAAGTAGGATCTTGCAATGGCCAATCCATCGTGCCTGTATAGACCGCCTAGTTTAGAGGGTATTTTTTGATGGTCAGATAGATGTGTTTATGAAATTTTAGTGAGTCATCTATGGTTACCCCTAGCAGCTTGGTCTAATTGGTGTGTTTGATTTTTGTACCTTTGTTAGATAGTATGGAGAGGGATTAGGTACAGGATTTGTAAGATTTATTAGAAAAAAATATGAGCCTGAACTTATTTGGATTTAGGATGAGTTAGTGGCTGGTGAGGTACTTTTCAATGTCTTGGAATGATGAATGCATTTTGTGTTGGAGTTCTTGTGGGAAGTGGGCTGAGCAGATAAGGGAGGAGTCATCTGCATATTGGATGATGGTGGCATGTTAGTTGGTGGTATATAGGTTGCTGGTAAATATTATGAAGAAAAGGGGCCGAAGTATGGAGCCTTGTGGTACCCCCGTGGTGACTGGTAATAGTAGGGAGAGGCTGTTTGCCCATTTAGAGGCCCATTGATGGTCAGATAGATAACTGTGAAACCATCTTAGGGGTGTGGTATTGGTATTGTAATCAGCAAGCAAAGAAAAATCCAGCCCCTAAACCAAATGAGGAACCAAGAACAATGAAAACTGATGAGTAAATAAAATAAAGAGGCGCAATGGTTCCACACAGCACATGTTTTTTTATGTTATATGGTCTGAAGAAGCAGAGAGTATCTGTGAAAGCACTTACCTAACTTATTTGGAATTAAAAGTGTGCTGTGTGGAACCATTGTGCCTCTTTATTTTATTTACTCATTGTAATCAGCAAGTTTGTTGAGGAGTAGCTGATGGGATACTGTGCCAAAAGCTTTTGACATATCTAAGAAAATGGCTGAGACTAGTTGTCCTTCATTTCTGAGGTGGGGAATGGTCTCTATAAAGGTTATGAGGGCTGAGTTAGTACTGTGTTTAGGCCTGAAGCCATGCTGGATGCTGGAGAGTAGGTTGTTGGTAGTGAGGTGATTCATGAGTTGCTGGTGGATACATTTCTCTAGAATTTTGGCAAGGGGAGATAGAATGGTGATGGGACAGTAGTTAGTTATGTCTCTAGATGGGCCGCCCTTATGAAGTGTTGTGATAAGAGAGATTTTCCACAATTTGGGACTGTACTGTTTGGAGACAGAGTGGTTTATTAGTAATGATATGGGATAGGTGATGGATGGGGGAGCTAATTTAGGTATTTGTTTGGAAGTTGGTCAGCAGCTAAGCAGCAGGGTTTTAATTTACACAGGAGTTTTTATGTAGGAAGTTGGAATGGGAATAAAGGAAAAGGAGTTTGCATCATTAGAGGTAGGGGAGGGGACTGTGAGTGGTGGGATTATTTTGTTGTCTAGGAGAGAAGTGATAGAGTTGATGAAGTGGGAATTGGATTGTAAGGCTAAGGGCACAGAATAGTTAGCAGTGAGGGGGGCAGGGGTAGGGGTTTTACTAGGGTTAAGGAAGTGGTTGATATTCTGCCAGAATTTTTGTAGATTGTGCTGGTATTTTTGTTGGCAGGTGAGGAAATAGGTTCTTTTATCTTTAATGATTTTTTTCTTAACATGGTTTCTAAGTTGTTTGTAAAGGGTGAGATTGTTATTATTTTTGGTCATATGATATAGTGGCCAGGCCTTATCTCTTTGTTTCATTAGTTGTTTTGTTTCTTTAGAAAGCCATTGTAGCTGGGGGGGTATTTAATATTTCAAGGAATTTGTTATTGAAGTATTCTACAGCTAGGTTTTTTAATGGGGACCAATCATAGTTTTGTAGTAGTAAATTGAAGGTGTCAGAGGAGAAATATTTTTTGCTACGGATGTATTTGTATTAGATGCTGGTTTGGATATGTTTTATCTTCCTAATTAGAAATGTAGGAGCATGGTCACTTAGCATAACTGGTAAACAGCCTGCCTGGTACCTGTGGTTTGGTTTGTTGGTTAAAATCCAGCCTAGAAGTGATTTTTTATTGAAGTGCTTGTCAAAGTAGGTGGGGTAGTTAATAATTTGGGTGAAGTTGTATACGTTTATAAATGACATAGGGAAGTCAGAGGAGCAGGAGAACCAGTCTGGATTGAAATCACCTAGAATGATGATTTTTTTGGGATAGAGAAAATGATGACCAGGATAGGAAGGATTCTATGTTGTGCAGGTTGTTGCCTGGTGGTAGGTAGATGGCTGTGATGTTAATGGATTTGTGTGTATTAATTTGGAGGAGAGTGAGAAGGAGTTCAGCATGAGCGATGTCTGGTGGGGAACAGTTTAGTTTTTCTAGATTGCTTCTTTAAACAAAATTGCTACACCCCCACCATATTTGTTTATCCTGTCCTGTCTTATAATATTGTAACTATTTGTAGTTCATTTGGTTTCCTTCTACATTATCAGGTGGTTTTAAAATGAACTCATTACAGCCTTGTGACCTTTCTGGCATTGCTGCAGTTACCTCCTACTGATGCCTCTACGCATCAGTTATTGTTTGCTCATATTTGTATTAATAAATCCAAAGCTATGCTACAGACAAGGTATTAGATTATTTCATCTTAAAGCATACACAATGGTAAACAAAATGGTATTGATATTTTACCTCTGTCTAGTATGGATAAAGAAATATTGAATATTAGTTGTATAGCTATTTATATTGCAATAATTTCCATATTTTTCTAAATATCTCAACAATCAGGTGACACAGACAAAACTGCTTATCCTCATATGAAAGCTCACAGCAGCATGAAAAAATGATGCTGGTAACTTGTTTTGCTTGAATATTTACTGATATATTGTAAGCTGTTTGTACTACATTACATAATTCATATTTATGGTGGTTATTGTGGTTTAAAACACTAGTTTAAGACTGAGAATTGAATGAATTCCGCCATAGTAATTGTTACTTTGTGCTGAACAGTTTACAACTTAACAGTTTTCTTGTAACATTTATGGTTATATAGATATGAACATTTAACTATGAGGCAAAAGCTTCATATTTTAAAAAGGCTCATTCCACACCCCCTGGGAGTTTGAGTACAAACTCAAAAGAGCTCCATTTGAGAGAATGAGTTAAGCGTAATGATAACAAATATTTCTTTGATATTAAGACATATTAAGACATCAATAGATAGAGTTTTCCAGCTTTGGAATTTTGTAGGTATGTGGAAATATGGATGTGGTAACCTAGCTGCTGAATAGTCAGCTTGGAGTATGATTTGTTAAAAGGAGTTTTAAAATAGCAAGTGAGTATTATAAAGGTCTGGCTGTGCATTTGCCCTTTATTTCTATTTTAGGCTGCATTATTCGGTATCATTTCAGCTAGGTGCTTTTGCTGTCTTCATATTGATTAACAAATCTGTTCTGATCATGTTGGCTGCTTGTTTTTTCCCGGTCTTGTGCTCTCCACAGATACACCATCACAGGTGTTTGGATCCTTAAACAGTCTAATATAAAAATGACAATCACAATGCATTTTGGGCTAAAATGTAAAAACAAATGACACCTAAAATAGCAACTTGCCTAGAGGCTGTTTTGCTAAAGGTGAAAAAAAATGCATAAACTTTTTACATTTAATGTATATTTTAGGGAATAGTATGTATACTATGCATACCATTTGTATCAGGTATCCAAAATGGAAATATACAGTAAAGTTAATTGGTTATAATAATGTCAAATGACACACAATTCTCATAAATAATAAAGAACTACTGATTGAAATATGTACTTAGAACACTAGTACATTAGATGAATTTTTGAGCAGCACACAATATATTTATTACTAACAGAATGCTGTAAAATTTTGTAAATATAGACAACTTGTAACAATCCTAATTAACAGAGTGATGTCCTTACATAAAATAGCAGAGTGGGTTGTGTTTCTTATTTAATGAGTCCCACTGGATCAGATACAGCACCTTTGTATGTTTGTCAAGAATTAACAGAATGGTTTCTGAATAAATACACATTCTTTTTTTCTTCAGTTTCTACAAATCGAACAATGTGCAAAAGTTCAGCTACTCCAGACCTTTTAGCAAAGGACCAAAGGACCCAGAAAATGAATTTGCTGTAAGAATGATCTCTGTATTCATTTGCTTGGTGATAATATGAGTCAGAAGGATGTAAATATAATTTGTATTTTATTTTATTTATTTGACATTTGTTTACCTGGAAAGTCCAAATGGGTATGAGGCCATTTTCAGTAGAGGCCTGTGGAGAACAGCTCCACAGTACACATTAAACAGAATTTAAAAAAATTGAACAATGGTTACAAATATTAAGACAATAAAGTAGTACAATACATAAAATATAATAAAAGAAAAATAAGCAAAATACAAAGGCAAGCAATAAAGTTGACCATATATTATATACAAGGTAGAAGATAGTTCCAAATGTGAATGTTACATAATGATGCATGAAAAATATATAACAAAATAAGTAATAGATTGTAAAAGCCATATACTTTTTCTGACAGGAGAACTAGATAGGAAATGTCAGTCAAATTCTGGGATAAATAAAGATTAGTGTAAGAATATAATGAAAGGACATTAGAATGTCAAGTAATTAAGGTGAGGTGAGGCTCAAAAGTAGGTTAAACAGGAAGTGAAGCAGGCTATATCAAGAGAAAGCCTGTTAAAAGTGGGGAAGAAGGGAAGAGAAAACTACTAAGATGGCGGGGAGCAGGGCAGATCCAATTATTGGTTAGATGTTCGTTCGGCCTAGACTTGAAGGAATAGTACTGGGGTATAAGTCTGATTACTTCTGGAATGCTATTCCATGATTTGGCAACACAGTGAGAGTACAGACTAACCCTGTTAGATCTTTGAGGTTTGTAAATAGATAGCAGATACTTGTGACAGGAGCACAGGTCACAAGATGGAATATAGTGTTGAAGTAGTGATGATGTAGTTTGCGAAAATGAGGAGTTGTACAGTAATTTGTTAATGTTAGTTAATGAAAGGTGAGAATGTGGGGTAGTTTAAGCCAATTTAGGGACTTCAGAGCAGAGCAATGGTGAGAGTAGTGGGCCTGCCCTGTGGCAAAAGTAGCTACTTTATTATAACATTGATTAAGTTTTGCTTTGAATGAAAATTGGTTAGGATAGGTGAAACATATAGAAGGGAGGGTAAGACATAGGTGGTGGCAAAGGTTACTCTTGTGGAATTGGAGATGAATGTCTTAGCCCTATACATCATGCCCGATTTTTGATTATTTTTTTATGATGTTGCTGACATGCAGGTCAAACTTAAGACTGTTGTCCATAAACACCTAACAGTTTTATATATAAAACCACATTGATTAAAGTATTGTTCAGAGAATTAATAGCAAAGTTAGAGGCATCTGGAAAAAAATGTTTTGTTAAAAATAGTAGAAGTGCCGTTTTTTGGGGGTTAAGTAGTAAATGGTTGTTGGTGAGCCAAGACTCAAATGAATTGAATGTGCTTCTTATGTTAAACTCTGCAGATGAGAGAGTGTCCCGGCAGAGCAGATTAATGTAGAGTCATCAGCATATCGAATTAGGGTGGCTTGTTTGGTGGTAGTATTAAGATGGTTAATAAACATGTTGAAGAGAAGTAGACCTAGTATTGAGCCTTGGGGTACCCCCAGCACTAACAGGTAAGTAAGGAGAGAAGTTAGAGTGCCATTTAACAGATTGATATCTGTTAGTGAGATAACTGATGAACCATATTAAGGATGTTTTGGCTAAGCCCAGAAGATATAGCTGGCATAACAGTTGGCGCTGGGAGACAGTATCAAAGGCTTTGGCTAGATCTAAGAACAGAGAAGAGGCAAAATTTCCTGATTCAAGAGCTTTGTTGGCAGTCAGTAAAGGATAGTAGAGCAGTGATAGTGCTGTGAGCAAGTCTGAATCCATCTTGGGTGGGAGAGATAATATTATTGTCAAGTAGGTATTGAAGAAGTTGTTTATGGATATATTTTTCTAGAATTTTTGATAGTGGTGAAAGATTAGCAATTGGACTATAGTTAGGGATTTCCCTGGAGGTGCCATCTTTGTGGAGAGGAAGAATGAAGGAGGATCTAGTAATTATTGTTGAGACAGGGTAGGCAATTGAATCAGCAGACATTTTTAGAAATTCATTAGGAAGATTGTCTACAGAGGGGGAATATGGCTTGAGCTTGCACAGGAGAGCTTTGATAAAGGAAGTAGAAACCAGTTGAAGGAAAAATATGGAGTGACAGCTAATAGGAGGCTGAGAAAGGGTAGATGGAGATGAAGGGAATTTGTTAGTGATGGAAGCTTGCTATCAATTAAGTAAGAGTTAACTTGAGTTGCTATGTCAGGGGAGGTACTAACACAGGATGTTGGGGGGGGGGCTGATTTCCTGGGTTTAGAATTTTTTGATAGTGTACCAGAAGATTTCTGAACTGGATTTGTGCTGATCTTGTGGCTTTGCATACAATATAATATAAGACAGACTGCTGGACAGTATTATTAATTAAATACTGTTATAGCTAGTTCCACTTTGATATATAGAGAACTGCTAATCATAATATATATCTAAGAGTGGGTGTAACAAAATTATTATTTTAGAAATCAGACTTAGGCATACTGCTCATTTTTTATGCGCACCTATAAAGCATGAGATCTTTTTCCCATGTACATCTTGTCTAAAACAATAGTCATAGATCATAATTACAAGAATTATCTCAGTGAAGCCCATGTGACTGAGACCAGACCAATAAGCCTCTGATGATACATGTTTTAGACAATGGCAAAGCCCCTATTCAGACAGCTGCACCACTTGTTCCCAAGGTCATCAAAGAGTGAGGATATATTATAAATCCATCCATCAAAGCCTGGTCATTGTCATAGCCATAGTGAAATGTGCAACAAGACAAGTGCTCAAACAATAAACAAATACGTGAAACAGTATGTCACTACACTTTAACAGAAGGCAAAAATACCATACTCAAACACAGTTAAGTGGACAGTGGCACACCAAACATTTAATAGTACAAATGGTGAAAAAATAGTGGCACAACAAAAAGTAAATAGGCTGCTATCTAAAAGTCACCAAATGTAAAAAAAAAAATTCAGTCATGTGAAATATATTTTCAGATATTGGGACAAGTAAATACGATCAGAAAGCATTAGAAAATGAAGTCTGGGAATTCCTGTGAGTTTAGGCTGCACATGAGGGTAAAGAGCTATCGACAAAAGAAACAGGAGTCAAGGAAGCAACAAAGAAAGGCTTTGCACTGTTGGAACTAAACTGTGTTTTTTATGTGAAGTGGTAAAGGCTTCTAACTAAACTAAAGAAACTTGATTGTGACAAAAAAAGCAAAACAAATATGTAGAAGAACATGAAGGAAGAAGAAAAGATGGTCACTGTTTTAGTGTCACATAACATCTAAACATATTACTTTGAAGAAGTAGTCCAGACTTTATAAGTACAAGTAGACTATGCCATCCTGAAATGTGTGTGTCCGTCATGCATTAGTTGTGGGTTTTGTGGAGGGTGAAGGAACTGACCTTGGGGTCATTGCGGTCTGAGCTACAGCCAACTCCAGCATACATCTGGCTCTGACAGCTGACAAACTGAAAAAATGAGTAAATGATGCAGACTAAGTGAATAAAGAACAATAGTATCAAAGCAAGCATAAAACAAAACAAAAATGCACCGTCCAACACAGCTAAGAAATAAAATCACTGAAAATATATTAAATTAATGATGCAATGGTAAGTGCTTTAGTGCATAAAAAAACTGCACTTCATCAGACCATGGCACATACCATTTTATCATTATTTTAATAAAGTTTCAGTGATTTTATTTCTTAGCTGTGTTGGACTGTGTATTTTTGTTGTGTTTTACTAAATTGAAAATTTGTTGTCAATGATCTTGTTATCATTGGCGGATTTTCACACCAGCTTATTTGGAAACTAACTCTGATGTTCTTTTTGGATATCGTATAACACGCACTCTTTCAGACGGGATCAATCCTTCCCATTATGAGTATAACTTCTTACGTGAATTTGAAACTGATCTGTATAAATCAAGTGCAGGCTTATTTGGGTGTTTGACTCCTACATACTTAAAAATAGGGCTTGAATATAATGATAAAGTAAACAAGACATTAAGTAAAACAGCAGAAAATATGTAATCTTATTAATACATAACACTTGCTAAATAAATCATAATTATTAACTATGAAAATACAAACAAATTCATCCCGATTGTCAAATAATACAACAGCAGTCTCTACTGCAAAGTCAGACTTGAATGTAAATGTTGTTTTTCCAGTAAGTATCCACAGGAACATGCACTCACATTCACAACATCCACAGTCCCATAAATGGTTCTTCTACAAGGTCCAGTCATTAGTTTACTTTTATAAAAGGAATACATACTAATAAGTTGCCTCCTACAGAACACTTACATTTGTAAATCTCACCTCTGAATTTATCAAGCACCAAATACACTATGTACCAGTCAAACTGACCCCACTGATGAGCATTTATACATCTCCTACTAGTTCACAAAATATATTCATTATAGAAGGCTGTTGAGGCAAGAAGCAGCAAACCTGGAGTTGGTTACATTAATCAGAGGCAAGTGAAGATGGCAGTGCATTTGGGGGTCTCTGCCCTGAGCAAACTATTAGTAATTTTACCTTACTATAGGGATTCCGGATAAAACAGCCACTCAACAAAAAGCCTTCACAGTGAACTCAAACACCAAAATAGGTCATTGTTACATAGACAAATAATACTTTAAATGGTTTATATCAGCTGTTCTTCACTCTCACCATAGCTGCTGATTTCAGCTGTTTCCTAACTCCCACGGGAAGACTGTTCCATCCATCGTTTACTTATTTGTGTAAAACACATTTCAAAAGTAGCACCTTTCCACGCTCTCACAAACACCTGCCTGTATGCCTACTGTCTGTTTTATGGGTGCTGTATGTATAGACAGAATATTAGCCCTACCCTGGGACACTTTGACTGTTTATCCTTTCTTTAATTTTAAGAAGATAGTTCTTTACCTGCCTTTCTCATATACAGCATGATGTTCAGGTGAGCTTTTTCCAATAGTATTGCTATCATTTTGGAGACAAACGGTTGACAGTTTTGTGAAGACTCAGACCATTAACCAAATCTTACTTTGATTGGCTTTAATCTCCAAATATGTAACTTCTTTTCTACATTCGTTATACTATAGAGAACACTTATTCATTTTAGATATATGTCAATTTCATTCCATATTTCAAATTGATAATTTATGCTTTTATGTACTTGTGATGAGATAAAATGATAGAGAATTGAATGTAATCTCTTTCTATGTATAGAGACTGATTTATAGATACATACAGACATACATACTGTACAAAGAGAGATATAGATGTGTGTGTATATAGATAGATAGATTCTGTATTTCAAGAGACATTTTATCTGTTTTCTGCATCTGTAGTTTGAGAGATATATTACACACAATACATTTTCATTTTTAAAGAACAAAAATAACAATGCTGCATTACAGGATTCAGTATAAAAACAACTTCTATATACAGATGTAAATATATCTATAATATCAAATATCAAGTTTGGAGGCCCACTGATCGTTTTATCAAGACTCGTGCACTGTTGACCTCGTTCATACACAGCTCCATTCCAGAAATTCCTTTCTCAGTGCAGTATGTCAAGGCTTCTACTCATATTACACAAAGTAAAAATTTAGTCATAGTGGACCTTTAACAAATATTCAAGTTGTGTATGCAAAGAAATTATTCATTCTAATAAAACAGTGTCCTGGCTTTCTTAAATTTCATTTGATAAATGAAATTGAACAGTCAAGAAGCAGTCCTTGCAAACTATAGTTATCTCATGTTAGAAACACACTGCTGCTTTCACTTAGCACAGTTCTTCACATTCTATCTTTAATGTAATTTAATTTCAGATCTATTCTTTGTAGCGCACGGTGCTGACCTCTTAATGGACCTATTCTCATAAGAGACCTATGTAACATTTTAATTTTATTCTTTGATGATTAACGAAACTGAAAATTCATTTGGGGTAAAGGTGGCATATTTTGAGGAAATAAATACTATTATGAAATTTTGTAGGGAAAGCTAGCAGAGTAATGATTTCCTAGCAGGTTTCTAGAAGGTGGTAGAGGTGAGCTAGTGCCAGTCAAAACTATAGTCCTGTTTAAGGAGTATTCTATATTCTTGTAAGGAGGTAGCTGGATTTTATGGAAAGGGCTATAGGGGAATGATGATCCAGCAAATTATATTTCCATCACTCTTATCAATGCAATGACAACATTTTTGTCAAACTGACTGTGATAACATTGGAGGATATTATTCCCTGTTTGGTTAATGCGGCCCAGGTTGAGTTTGTTAAATGCAGAGGATTAGAAAACCAGTGATGCCCCTTATTAGAGTTTGTGAATGCAGTTAAGATGGATATAAGGGTCAAAGTGAATGTTGGACTTTTTTAATATTAAAAATGCCTTTGAAATAATAGCAGTGATGCTTTCAGGAGGCAGAGTTAGAACTAAGTTATCGGTTAGTGTTTTTCAGAGTTCTTAACCCTATATTAGGACACCCTATATGCTTCAGCTGTCACCTAATGGGGGCACTTTAAGAAAAGCTAAGGGATGCAAGGATATGGCATAGGGGTACCCTTCCTCTCGAATTAATTTTTTCTGTTCACTGAAGAACTATTGCAGAGGTATGAAAAAAATGGGTGAAAAAGAACTGGGGAGCAATTTTTGTTACTACTGCATGTGATGGACATCCTCCCAGAAATGTTGAAGGCATTCAAGAGGTTCACAAACAAAAAAAAAAAAGCAAACAGTGAATATGCTTCTACTGAAGAATGGTTGAGTGAAATGTATAGGTGCTGAGGTTCTTCATTCTAGCACAACTATGATAGAAACAACTGGCAAGTTTCATATGTTAAGATTGCTGCAGCACTGGATAAATGGATAAATGGGGAACACAGGATGATGGTGCTGTCTTAAATACTTTAGTTGGCTGGGTACATAGAAAGGAAGCCTTAAAAGAAAAGAGTAAATAAACTGTAAAACTAATGTCTCTTGCTAACTTGAGTGTCAAAAGTTGCTCAGGCTGATAGATGATTGAGCACCCAATTTTCAGACAATATATTGTATAAATAAACCTAGCTAACATACAAGGGGGTAATTTGTCCTAATACTCCCAAGATAGGTGGTATGCATAAAAATCGCTATGGAGAAGATCAGGAAGAGCATGAAGGAAGTACTGGAATGTGGCAAAATGGATGTTAAGTTTACCGTTGCTGTCAGAGGAGTCAGGAATAGGAGAGTGGTCTTAATCTGAAGGAGAAGGTATATTAGAAAGGGACTGTCTGATTAAGTAGAAAGAAGAAATGATTACTAGGAAGGAAGATGTCCAATAGATTAAAGAGGAAGGTGGAAAAACTCTGAAGTGATACTGAAACTGTACAGCATTTCTAAAGCCATAATAACTAAAATGTCAGAGGTTAAAATGTGCTAAGTGAAAGGGAGAAGAGGAGTGCTATACTAGTTTGGAGGGCAGGGTTGATGTGGGAGGATAAACCTGTACAATGGGAGGCACTGGAAAAAATGTGCCAGTAATGCAGTAGGAGTGATTTCCAATAACACTGACAAACTAAGTGCTTCCAGAAAATGAAGGAATGAAGGACAAAGGTATGAACTGGCTGGGGGAACAGGTGATCTGTAGGAGGAAATTTGGAGAATACATAGGTCTCTTATGAAAACAGGTCCATTAAGAGAATGTTGTTGTTGTTGTGTCTTTTGCCTTTTCCCGGTTAGGGGGCACCACAGCGGAACTCCGGTCTGCTAATGATTGGCAGTAGATTTTTACGTGCTGAGTTGCCAGCTCTGACGCACAACCTTCAATGAAGGTATGCCCATTCACACATGTCTCCACACAGAAGACGCTCTAGCTGAGAATCGAACAGGACAGCGTCTTACTGTGAGGTGACAACACTACCGCAGCACCACCACCGCAGATATATATATATATATATATATATATATATATATATATATATATATATATATAAATATTAGATAGATGTTACCTTATGCTACTTAAGCTGGTGGAACAGAAGTGGATGGAAGATGCCACACGTTGACAGTGTGGTGAAGAAAAAACAGTAGAGGTACATATGTGGAGAGGTTATAATGAAGTCTAAGGTTTATAGAATGAGACTAAGGTCTTTTTGGACGTGTCTATGGGAAACTTCCAGCAGAAAAATTGGATTTCCTTATTTGTGTGGATCAGATATCCGTACAAACAGAAAGTGAAGGTGGGAAGACAAAGTACAAAATCCCTGCATGGCGAAGGTGTTTACAAAAGATGCAGAAAGCTAAAAGAATTACCTAGGTACAGTAAAAGTACACATGGCCTGCACCTAATCAGTGTGCAAAAATGGAGTGGGACTTAAAGGTAAAGATCTGGAGAGAGACTTGTTAGAAGCTACAAAGGAGGCTAGAGAGGGAGTTATAAAGAGAAGGTAGGTAGCATGAGTGGTGGACTAAAAGAGTGCATGAAGAGTCATGGGAGTCAGATTATGGCACCAGTTGGAAAGAGGGAGTAGTAAACATGAGGGAAATCTGGTTAAGATAGCATTTTTGTTGGTTAACCTCAAGGTAATGCACATTTTCATATAACTTATTGGGCAAGACAGTAACAAAAAAGTAGCTAAAAGACATATTATAATTTAAGGAGATGATGACAGTTGTACTTGCTATCTTTTCCAGACCATGTGGATCGACAGAACTACCTTCTGCACAGCCTATACATTGCCATACATCCATCGGTGGTTCGAAGTTATCAGTATAGTAACGGTAAGTCTAACTTAAAGACTACAAAGAATTAATATTTTGTTTAAAAGAACATCCACAGAAATGGATATGCCCAACATAAGGCACTATAACAACTGTATAATGTAATACAACGTCCTCAGACATACAACAGAAGGCCGTCAGCTGGACTGTTCATGGCTAATCATCCTTACAACAAGATGTACACCAATGAAAATATTATACTTGTTGGTAAGAGTCCATAAGGTCCACTTGTGGATATTTTCTAATTAAAATAATTTACATTAAGTTTTGATTTATTAATATCCTTCTCTCTTTTGACACTTAGAGGTTCATGTTTGTGCAAACTGTACCCTTTGCTGCAGAAGGATATTGCTTTTGTAAGCACCATTTATAATTAAGAAATGGGAAATGTCTGTAGCATTCCTAGCCTTTCTTCTGTCCTGTTAAAACATATAGCACAGTGGACAATGTCAGATGATTTTGGTTTTGACCCAAATGAAATACACATGTCTGTTAGTTCCTTATGTCAGCCAGTCTCTATACATCAAACACTGTGAAATATCCTATGATTCCCTTGAGGGAAAAGACATCAGTTTTGCTTAACTTGTTCATAGGTGAATACTAGGAAATCACTCTACAGACCATTACAAGCCTAGACTAAAAGTTAATGTTAAATGCACTTGTGCACTCTTTGTGTCCCCAGTTTATGCAAGTAGGCTGTATTATGCGTTTAAAAATGTTGTGTGACATGAGTATATTTTGTGTATTATCCCTGATGTTAAACATCCCCTGAGCATTAGAGAATCTTATCCATACCTGGTAGGTACTTGTCCTCCTGATGACCCAGAAAGATATAAGATATTGAGGGGGACTGTGTTTTATTTCCGTTAGATTGTGTCTAGAGGTTCTTGTCTGTTTTTTTCCCAGTTCTGCAGATTATTTAGTAGCCATAGGCTGCAGCCTTTCAACTAGTGCAGCACCATTTCTGTGCTTAGAAGCAAAAAGCAAAACAGCAAAAAAAAAAAATTGTCATGAAACCTGAACAAACTTTTGTAAAAAAATATTGTTTTCCATCTACCTTTTGTATTTTATTCGGTCTGCAGGCCACCTGGTACTAGTAGCACAGGTTAAAGATTGCTCTACCGTATCTGTTCGAGCTCCTTGTTTATTTTATTTTCCTACCCAGACCAATGAAGTTTTCTGTATTTTATGCTTTAGTCCAGACCACGCCTAGAGTGGTTACATGCCCCATGATAACAAAATAGCAAAAATAGCCCGTAGTATGCTCCATGCTAACCATTACTAAACAAAGGTGTGTAGCTTCCAGTGCAGAGCACAAATCATTCCACTGGATGTATGTTAATAAACTGTACCATAACAGTGAAGACAGCACATGTAAAACCTATACAGAAATAGGAGTGTAACTGGTGAATCAGCTGTCCACCGTATTTGAAGGTCTAAGGGTAATAATAAATCAAAACATGCTCCCTTATGAAGACAGAGACAACTGAATAATATAAACCAGTTTTAAATGAGGGGCAAGTACAAATAAGTGGAACAGATATTGTAGTTACAGCTGTGATACAGTCACTGACATTGGTCAGAAAACTGGATCTCATTTTGTATAATGTCCTGAGTTCAGTGCCATGTAAGAAAATAGCTGTAAAAGTAAGCCCCACAAACTGTTTTTCTATGTATGCTTGTAATATAGCAACATATAAATTGTACATACTGTTCCTCTGTCTAATTTCAGCACAATTTAAGCATCCATGAAGTTGTTTCCTGCTGTCTTGCCCTCGTTTGAACCACTGTTTACCTCCATTACAAGGCTATTAGCAATATACCTGCATGACATAATGAAAGCTGACACTCTGTACCTCCACAAACTGTATATCTAATGTTCTTAACAAAAAACTGACATAAGAACATTACTTCCTTCCACACATTATTCTACTATAACCACATTACATGCTCTGCAGATTAACAGTGTTTATTCATTGATTTGTCAACTGCTTTGCAGAGACAAGCCGGGTTATTACAGGGTTACAATATAACAGTGCAGGTTTAATTTGACAAGTACACGATATTATCTATATTTGCATATAGTTCTGCATACATTACAATGCCTAGTTTCACACAATATTCTACAATAATAGGTAACTCTAATCATACTGAGAAAGCTTTATAAATTCCATCTGGGGATGGTGCAGTTATTCTGTTAGAAGTCAAGACAGCTTATGCAAAAGAACTGTAAAAGACCTACAAACAGGAAAACCTCATGTTGACATACCAAAACGAGAAATTAAGGCTTATCTTTTTCAGAGGACACAAAGAACTTCAGATTCAGTACTGCCTCTGATCAGATGTTCGAAGCTACTATTGCTGTACTTGTCACCAGAAACCATCCTTGCAAATCTCTTTATTTTTAGGAAAAATGTTATGCATATACTTTGAACTATAACAATCCTCATGGATTTTTCATTATCAATGGAACATTTTAAATTACAAATAACACTTACCTCATGAGGCACCATCAGTCCAGACTGCATGTCTCCTGTGGACTTTACCACAAAAATATCTTAGTACTTTGAAATTGATTCTAAAGCAAGTCTAGGCCTTTATCATGAAATCATGGATTCAAACAACTTTTTCCTACAGCATATTCATTGATTCCCCCCCCCCCCTCGAGTTTTTATAATCAAAATTAAGCACAAATATTGAATATCATAAGATCTTATGCACTAACTCAGGGTTGCCTGAAATACATCTCAAGTGCATCTTGGCTGGTTGTTTTCTTTCATTTCACCACGGTATATATCTTTGTTGTTGCTTTTTTAGTTCATGCACGTAATATTAAATATTCAAGCACCATTTAATACTGTACAATATTCAACAAACTTAATGGTCAGTAAGAATTTCAGGAAAATCATTAATTCTGTAAATGTATCACATTAATCTTTAAAACAACATTTAACATTGTATGACATTTACCTAATTAACTTATCAGTAACAATTTTAAGTAAAATCAATAGTTCCATAAAAGTTTGCAGTTTATTTTTACGTGGTCTCTTACTGATGTCTAAAAAGTATCATCTTACTCCTGCTGGCACTGGAAATGATAGTCATAAATGTACATGGGAAATTATTGCTATGTTTCTGAGGCACATAAAAAGCAGAGCAGTTTGACAAATATGACACTCTACATTAAAGCAGGATTATCTGCCTTTTTTCAGGATCATGGCTGCAAAGGATCTAGTAGGGCCTTTTTACTAGTATACCTCATAGATTACTACTAGGCTAACTGTCCTTGTAGGCCATTTTAAGTCAAACCAATCACACCATGTGAGAATCAATCCCTGCATCTTGCGTCTGTAAGGTAAACAACTTAAACATTATCCCAGCATCCCTTCCCAAACAAATTGATCAATATATAATCTACTATAGCAGTATAAGACATTTTTACAGACACATAAATAAAGTCATTCCCATAGCACAGAAATGTATTCCAGCTGGCTAGGTTCCAAGTTCCAGCTGAAACAGTTATTCAGTTGTGCTTCAGGGATGCTAAACTGTATATAGGACATTATACAGGCTAAATGTAAAATCTGACCTGTTGGTGTGAATCCCTTATATATTCAGCTTAAGTTATTCATAAGTTAAAAGTAGTTTGAGAAATGCCCCAAGCCAAAGGCAAGTATACCAATATAATAACTGCAGTGAAGTCCTGAGAAGGAATGGAGAATGTCCACAAGTACGCCAAGCCATGGTTAGATCACTTGGCACCCTGGCCAGCCCCCTAACTGGCGTGCCCCCCTTCAGCCAAACGCTGAGGACCAAATTAAAATAAATAAATAAAAACATTTAAAAAAGACCCCCTCCAAAGTTGATGACCAGTAAACATTTGAGGTAGAAGCAGAGATCAGAAACTAACAAGTGTGTGAATGTTACAGTTGTGCTGGACATCGCATGTGCACTATGCATATAGATATGTTGAAGAAAATACAGAATATAGTGTCCAGAGTGATTGTGTTGTCTAACCCATCTTGGTGGCACAGACTAAGTGAGTCAGCCATCTGTATTCTTCTCACTGATTATCTAAGTTTTGAACTGCAAAAATATACTTTCTTTGAAGAGATATGTTACAGAATTTTAAATTAAGTGGTAACTCATTAAGTAGTATAATAAAGAGCAAAAGTTTATTCAGTAAGCAGGTTTCTGAATGAGAGGCAAGCTGAACTGTAATGCTCTTTGTTGCTGTTTAAGAATTGCACAAGTTGAATCCCAAGCTATTCTGCATTTCAGTGCCTCATCTCTGCTCTTTTTTCTACTGACAGACCACTATAAGCCCACTGGAGAATGCTATTGAAACAATGCAGGCCACCAATGATAAAATTTTGGCCTCAGTCAATCAGCATCACAATGATCCAAACTTGTCAATCAACCCACTATCTATGCTGCTGAATGGAATTGTTGATCCTGCGGTGATGGGAGGCTTTGCCAAGTATGAAAAGGTTAGTTTACTACACTTTTTTGTGATATGCCTTTTAAGTCTATATTTTAAAATCAGTAATTTAAACCAAAATGCTAAGTGCTATATAAACAATATGCATAGGCTCCATAAAATGATATTAGTCTCCTTTGGAGGTATCCCTTTTGTAGTGGATCGCAGCTGTCTCACTTTCCAGACATATTTGATTTGCATGTTAACCATTATACCAAGGATAAATAAATCCTAACAGATTAAGTGGTTTAGAAACAATTTTACACAGGTCCTGTCAGGTACTTGGTGAGCCCTCATTCTAATATTGTGAGAACAAACTACAAAAGTGCTGTTTTGAGTATTTAAGAGAAGGACTGCTATAATCATGGTAAGAGTACTTCAAACATCTGTTATGTCATATAAGTTACTATCTAAACAGTGCTTAAGTAGTTGATGTCTGGTTTTACGTATGAAGGATGATACATTAGCATAATAAACTTCCAGGTGTGCTTCATGGTTGGCCATCAAATGCATGTGAGAGTGTTTTTTTTTTTTTTTTTTTTTTTTTTGAGGGTGTTGGTGCACTTTGTTATAAAACACATCTAACAATATTATATGGAAGGCATTGAGTTCACAAAGTCACACTGTGTATGCTATCAGGTTAGATAAGGTAGATGTACTTTGAATATAACTGCTCAGCTGATATAATTCCCATGGTATACCTTTGCGCAGACATGAAAAGCTAGAAAGTAAAAGGTTACAGAGAAGTTAGGTTAAGAAGAGGTGAAAAATGCTAACGAAGACATCTTCTTCTCACAGGTAAAAGAGTGAGCAATCATCTGTGAATGACAACATTTGTAGATGAATACAGGGTGGAAAACACAGGTGCTGCAGGGGTCTGGGTACTGTCTACCTTATGCTGCAACAATAGTCCGTTGCTCCATATAAAGCAATGTGATATCCTGTGCTTTGGGAAGAATACTGTGATGACTGATTACAGAGGTGTAGCTAGCATTGTGCGAAGTGGGGAGCCATCCCGAGTGCAGTCAGGAGACGCCAGTTGGTCAGTAGTGCAGTAGCAATATAGTTTTCATACCAAACTGCTTTTACTGTCAACACTGAAGTGCATTAGTGCTTCCTGTGTGGTATAAGTAATAGCAGGCTGCTTACTAAAAATTCAAACATACCCACACCATCTTCTGGAAAGGCTCGGGCTTACAACTGAATTAAATTATTCTGCAGTGCTATAACCTTTTGAACCCCTTTCTGGTTCCCATGCATCGGAGAGATATATTTTACCACATGATCTTTAATGTTTCTTCTAGACCTGCTTTCCATCACTCATACACAATCTTTCTAGCTCAATGCTGGTCTTAAAATGTTTGTCTTTTTTCTTAATTAGCAATGCTCTTCAGTCTTTCTCTTTTTCTATCCAGTTATCTGATATACATTTGAAATTATAATGTTTCTATATGTAACTAAATTGTACTGAATTTACAATGTTTTCTTTATTTAGCCAAAATGTAATCTTTTTGGAACTTTTTTCCATGGGTGTCCACTGAAAGGAGGCATTTTTTTATTTTTATTTATTTTATTTTGCCCAGTCTGATGATCACAATCAACAAATGCCAATAAATAAATAATACAACTCTGACTGATTATAACACTGATTCATGTGTACTCAAAACTGCTGTTAGGATCCCAGGTATATTTACAAATAATTTAGTTTGGGACAAAATGTATCTTCAGTCATCTGGAGGGCATTCATGCTAACTCGACTAATACTAACCTGAATATTATAATGGTCCCTAGAAATAACTGTGTCACTCTGTACAATAATGATTAGGCCAGTTTTAGAGTAAGGTAAGTGTTAACTTGCTATCATAATACTTTGTACAACCACAGGAAGTTCAAATGTTTTTCATAAAGTAGTAGGGCTGCCAAACTTTAAGCTACAGGCAGGCTAATAGAGCTCTCACTGTACAATCTGTTGTATGTTCCTGAGGCAATATCTCTGTTGTCAGCAAGGCTTTCTGGGGCCTCCTCCTTTTGAAACATTGCCTAGAACATACAATGTATGAGGTTAAGCAAAAATCAAGTAACTTGCTAAGAAAACAGAATATGAACAATGGCAAAAGTGGGATCACCTTGTGAGTCACCATCAAGTTGGACTATGGAATAAACTGCCATTAAATCAAACAGTGCACTGCAGTAGCACAGGCACCACCTACACACACCCACACATAGACACACACACACACACACACACACACACACACACACACACACACACACACACACACACACACACACACACCATGGCTCTGTAAAGGTGGCAGTCACCATTTACCTGCTAGAGTAAAAATTAATGCGGTAGAATGATTCTTTCAGTTGCTGCAGCAAGTTAATCAGAAGCCACTGACATTTCCAGGGTAAAGCACATGGCTAATTAGCATCAGTAACTCCTCCCTCCAGTCTGCCACATTAGCATGTGGCTTGCCCAGCAATATTGTTTTCCATTAAAGGACTCCACAAGGAGAAAACCATAGCTGTAGAGCAGTCTCTGAATCACAAAGGCTTACCATGATGTGGAAACCTTCTGAGATAAAGCTGTCACACTGTAGTAAGCTTTTCTGCATACTAAGAATGGTATTATGGCAACCACGTCCCTACATTACTGGATTACATGGTGAATAGTCAAACCTGTGAATCAATTTGATAATAATAAACATGTAGATGCTTAAATGACAAAGAAGTCAGTATATTTTTTTTCTAAATTTTACACCCATATATAATTAAGTTCTTATCAGATATACTGCTCTATAAGATGAATTCACCAATATTGTTTACTTTGTTCACACTCACTGGCCTTGTTATGCAGAATGTAACATATGATGTTATGTGATCTATCTGATATTTCTGTGTTGTTCTCTAGTCATGTCCAATAACATAAACCCAGTAAACCTCCTTCTGCTGATGAACCAGTGACTTGAGTTTGGCCTAGGTACTGAAGAGACCAATTGTAGAAGATGGGAGTGAGCATATGAGGCAGGCTAACCCATCTAGAGGGTGGAGATTAGCAAGTCCTGCTTTTAAAATATTACCTGGCATACAGAATTTGCTGCTACTCCAATACATGAGGAAAGTCTGGTTTTTGCCTGCCAAGAAGTGTTCAGAGATTCTAGCTTAACTGTGCCTTGGGTATACACAATCATGACTCCACAGATCGCTCAGAATAGCAGGGACTGCACTATGCCTGCATCAGAAGACACAGTAAGCGCAGCATGCAGCAATCTGCTACCTCTGCAAGGTTGTGAGCTCCTTAGTGCTCTCCTGCTATCCTGCTGAGTTATGGCTAGTGGAGGGCAGAGTAATGGGTGATTTAACAAAAAGACATTTATTTAGTTATTTATTTAGTTAGTTATTGACATTTCATTACTGCAGTGCTGGTGCTGCGGTAGCATTGTCGCCTCACAGTAAGACATTATCCTGTTCGATTCTCAGCTAAAGCGTCTTCTGTGTGGAGACATGCGTGAATGGGCATACCTTTGTTGAAGGTTGTGCATCAGGGCTGTCAACTCGGTACATAAAAATCTACTGCCAATCATTAGCGGACCGGAGTTCCACTGTGGCGACCCCTAACCGGGAAAAGCTGAAAGATGCAACATTGACATTTGATTACCAGGAAAGTCCGACTGGGTAGGAGCCCATTTTCAGCGTAGGCCTAGGTAAGAAAAGCTCCAAAGGATTACAAAATATTTTAATAACAATAATTCTACAATCAGTAACAGAATGCAGTTTCAAACATTGTATCAGATGTCTTATTACATTCCATAGTTTCTACATTATTCACAAGTTTCTCGGCATGCTTAATATGCACATTAGAACTAATATCACCATTACAGAATTTAGTAATGTGGCACCATTTTCCATATTTAAAACAAAGTATATATGCAGTGGCCCCTTTTGTTTTAACAAGTGACTTTTCTATCATCCTAAGCAACTCTATATAAATTTTCATTGCATAAGATTCTCTCTACAAGAGTAACAAAACCTTCAGAATCTTTCAACTCCAATACACCTACTTTTAAATTACAGCTGATAATGCCTGTACCAATATCTCAAGTCATTGTTTCTTATTATTATAACTCTCTTGATCTAACCATAGACATATATTTTAATGCATAAAACTGAAACTTTACTATTCTGCTGTTATAGAAAGTCCATTCATGGATTTGTCCATCTTTGTCTCTGCTGTGACCTCATCTCAAACAAGCAAACATTTCCTGGCTTTTTTAGTTCTTTTAGTGTGCTCTTTCCACATCTACATGAAGAGGAATCCTTGTTAATTGTGCCATGAACATTAGAACAATTTTGGCTTGGTCCCAACCCTCCTGGCTAGTGATCTGCTCAGTTTCTAAAATGTAAGCCTCCAAGTCCTCCTTCCTGGTTAGCGGACTCAGTGGAGGCACCGAGTTGAGGAGACAACACTATCCCCTGCACCACTGTGTCACACATATACATATATATATATATATATATATATATATATATATATATATATATACACACATATATATATATATATATACTACATTTTATTTAAATTCATAGAGAGTGAGAGAGAGATAGTAGTGTGGCATGGTGGTTCTCACTAAAGGAAAGAGTATGAGTGAACAAAACTGTGTAAAAAGTTATTTAAATAATGTTTATAGCAGTATTATAAATAGTTATTTATAAATAGAGTTTTGTGGAGTTTCTTGTTTCCCATGGTTATTCCTATGACCCCTCTTAATTCACTGAGTAATCTGAACCAGACTAGCCCCTCCCCCAGACTTCCCCAATCCATGTTCAGGGCTGGTGAGGCAATTATCGTATCTTTGGCAGCAGTATGATGCTGGCTCAGGGGTGTTTTCTTCCTAAGGATGCACACACTGTGCACACTCTATCTCAGGGAAAGCTATTCAGTGCATTATTCTGGCACAATGCTCAATGCTCTAGATGTGACTCAGCCACAGCCCTGCCCCCCCAAAAATAATGCACCCACATGATGAAAGGGGACTTAGTTTCCAGAGCAGTGGCTCTGGGAGGGTGAATCAAATCACAGTAAAGGAAGACTTGAAGAAGAATCTGGAAATTGTTGCTGTTAAGTAGTCCAAAGACAGTTGATGAGAGAGACTATTTCCAAGAAGTCTAATATTGTTACAGGTGCTTCCTGTTCAGTTAGCTAAAGTAAAATATTTTTTTATTGGCAGGACTTTTATTTTATTTTCATATGTATATAACAAACTGCATTAAAGACTGGTTGCCTCAGCTGCTTTAGTCTTCCAATATATATATATATATATATATATATATATAAAAATATGGGTCTACTTTAGATGAACGAAATGCCATTTACCCGAAACCTATTTCACTGAGATGAGAAGACTGACAGCACCACAAAACCAATGTCCAAGAACACAGACTATTCACTACAGGCAAGTAAGCACTCGGCCACCCTGTTGAACTTTGCCCCTTACCCCCATGGTAGTACGATCTCAGAATTGGTATATTTAGTTAGGAAGGTATGAGGGGTGCAGCCCCCCACATGGATGGGTTTGGTTTTCTTCCATTTACTTGTTTGTTTCGGATGGCCAAGTGGTTACTTACTTGGAGTGAATAGTCAGTGTTCCGGGACATCGGTGTTGTGATGTTGTCAGTCTTTTCTTCTCTGTGAAATGGGTTTCGGGTAAGTGGTATTTTGTTCATCTAAAGTAGACCCATATATATATATGTGTGTGTGTGTGTGTGTGTGTGTGTGTGTGTGTGTGTGTGTGTGTGTGTGTGTGTGTGTGTGTGTGTGTGTGTGTGTGTGTGTATATGTGTGTGTATGTATATATATATATATTTATCTATCTATATATATATATATATATATATATATATATATATATATATATATATATATATATATATATATATATATATATATATATATATATTTATATATATATATATATATATACTGTATAACACTAACAAGCCTAAATTGGTTAGAACTAACATTTACACAGCTTCTTACCACTTATAAAATTATCCAGCATCCCTCTTCTTGTCTGCCACTAAATGCCATTCTTCACCATTATGTTCACACTCAGTCATTATGATCCCCCTGTCCACAAACCTATCAAATCTGCTGGACATGGTGTGTACCATGTTGCTAAGACCTTGAACTCCTTACCTATATCCATCAGGCCAGTACACTACCTCCAGTCCTTTGAAAAACATTCTAAAAGACTTCCTAGCCAAAATCTTGCCCTGTTCTTTCTCAACCCCTGGGTAAACCATATCCCTAAATATGAACAAGTACTTATTTATACCTTTTAACTCCTTACTCTCCCTTCTTTATTCACTTCTTAAATTCAATTGATTTCCCTCCCCTGTCTCTATCTAATTATGCCATAACCCTGTTTTTTCCTCTCACGTCTCATTGCAGTTCCTGTTTGTATTATAATAGTTTAACTTTAATGTCTCTAAACTGGCTAAACTTTCTATAAATATCAAATAATTTTCATATAATTTGTATCTACCTCTAACCAATATTTTCAGATTAAATCGAATTTGGTATAATTATTTAAACTGTAGATGTTTTTGTATTATTTTTGAAGCTTGCAAATTGTTTTTGGAATACTTTGGAACTTTCCTTTCCTGTCCTGTGCTTAAAATGGGCACCTACCCAGACCCAGTTGAACATTCCAGGTAAACAAATGACAATTAATAAATATGTATAAAATGATAGATAGACAAATGGATATATAAAACTTCTGCTAGCTGATACATGCATTAATAAATCTCAAAATACCCAAAGAGGAAGTGAACAAATTGGCTAATGTCAAAATGGAAACTGTCGAACAGTACAAGTCTCAGAGAAGAGTCCATTAAACAATTAAACTTCAGAAAAATATTGCAAATGTAATATTTGTTTGGAGCATGATTGATGGACTCCCCCCTCTTAAACATTCTAAATCTGATGTCACCCTACCTCAGGCAAAGTGGCAGATAGCAAACACTGTCCTATTCTTTCAAGTGAAGCAATGCTGGGTGTGAATAATTAATTGGAGTTGTATGGGACATAACCTCTTGAATCTGGTGATACAGGGGGCAGCAGCTTTTTCTGCTGTGCTTTTAAAAAGTCGTGGTGTCACAGTAGTTAATTTGAGCTCAATATTTATTTATTGCATTTACTTGTTTGTTTTTTTGTTTGTTTGGTTGCTTGTTTGATGTCTGTCTGTTTTTATATTTATTTGTATTTGATAACCTGGGAGAAGTACTCTCCCACATAGATGCTGAAGTCACTGTAGTTTGGTAATGTTTTTGGAGGGGATAAAATGTTTCAGGTAGCTTTCACTTCAGCATGTTATTTTCAACACAATATAATTTATTCAGTTTTCCTTCTCTCAGGTAAACCTGTCACTGGTGCTCAATAAACACTTACAACCAGCCTAGCAAACCAATCTTTTTCTAGTTGCTTTTTCTCTTAACTTGCATCCTGTATTTGGCTCTTTGAATAAATATAAATAAAAGGATATAGGTGCATGTACTAACTTCTGCCTCTGTAATTTTAGGCATTTTTTACAGAGAAATATATGGCAGAACATCCAGAAGACTTTGTGAAGATCGAAGTACTAAAGGACCTAATTGCTTGGCAGGTAAGGGTAATCAGAAACACAAAGTGCTCCTGTTCTTTATCAGCATAAAAAAATCACAAGGTTTCCAAACTGTTGTTCACCGGACCTTCAAATACAAAAAAGGTGCATTTCTGAAAGGTATAGATTAGGAGTCAACAGACAGATGAAAGAAAACAAAAACTTGGCAATGATTAGATTTCCAGAATGGAGAAGAGAAGAAATGAAGTGGCAGTTAATAAAAAGCTACAACTGTTGGTCATTTAGTGGCAGAGAGTAACAATATACTGCAAGATGAGTACTATGCAGATTCATTCGTGTGTGTGTGTGTGTGTGTGTGTGTGTGTGTGTGTGTGTGTGTGTGTGTGTGTGTGTGTGTGTGTGTGTGTGTATGTGTGTGTGTGTGTGTGTGTGTGTGTGTGTGTGTGTGTGTGTGTGTGTGTGTGTGTGTGTGTGCGTGTGTGCGTGTGTGTGTGTGTTTGTGTGGGACAGAGACAGCATTTGCATGTTTGTGCGTATGTATGTGTGACAGAGAAAGTTGTATTACTAGCATCAGAAATTTTTATCACTTTGTTTGTAATAGTATGGAGAAATGAGAAAAGATCAATCACTTTCTTGCTACAAAGGGAAAAAATGCATTTAAGTATAGCAAAGTAGTGGCATGTTTAATTTTATATTAAAACAATCTAGCTAATAGGTAGATACAATATCAGAATATGATGTAAGAGGGGATTTTATCAAATAAAAATAGGGCTGTCTGATGCCATGTATTGTGTCAGCTTATGCTTACATGTAACTAATGAAACAGAGAAAAATCCATGTTTAGGTACATAGGTTCAGAGAAAAATATCACGCTAACAACCACAAGGACCTTTATAAGCATAGCCATACAATCCAACACAGCTGTGTCCCTGTGTATCATGGGTGTTTATTAGGAGGGGTATGCTACTTAGAAAGATTCTAGAGGACATGTGGAGGAGGGGCTAGCTAAGGCATTACTGTCTGCTTCCATCTATCATAGAGATTATGGCCAGACCCAATGTGAATTTCTGATTTCCCATACATTGGTCAAGGTTGCACTTCAATAGGATTAGGGACGGACTCTGTTTCTCATGGATGGGGAGAGTGTTCCAGAGTATGATGTTCCTCTGAAACACATATCTGTCTCATCAACATGCCTTATTTATGTCACAAGCTAAATTTAAATCCTTGAATCTAGTGGTTCTGTTGCTATTCATTTTTTGGATGGGTAAAACATCCAAAAGGGATGGATCTAAGGATGCATTGCATGCCAGACATAGATCTCCTCTCAGCAACCTGTAGGAGAGAGTATAAAGATAGGGCTATAAGCCGATCCATATAGGACAATGTTTTATAATCTGGATTCTCCTGGTAAGGAACCTTTGTGCGCATCCCAAATGTTACATATGTTTGGTCAGGTACATGCTAAAGGGGGCATTATACTCAATGATGGGTCATATAAGGGCCAAATAAAGTTGCACTATAACTTCCTTGAACCTGGATATCATTCCCTTATTTATAAGTTAGAAGACATAGAATGATTTCTTACTACCTTGATCACACAGGAGCGGTCCCAGCATAGAGTCCTGAGGTACACTACTTGTGACCTGTCTGTAAATGGAGGTGTTATCATCAATCCTGACTTCTTGGGTCCTATCTGTGAGTCACTTGGCAATCCAGTGTGTTATGCAAGGGTTCATGCCTAGTTTGGTGACTTTATCAACTGTAACCAAATGGGGATTTGTGTTAAATACCTTAGCCAGGGTCCAGATATGCATTATGTACTGTTATCCCCTCATCAGTTGCCTTTGTAACCTTCTCAAGGAAGTCTACCAGGTTTAGTAGGTATGACCTTCCCTTAACAAAACCAAACTGGGTTGATTCCAGTGTCTCATGGATACCTATGTCTTTGCTGATTATTTCCACGATAATTCATGCCATGGCTTTGCATACTAGACTAGTGAGACTAATATGTCTGCGGTTTCTGGGGACAGCTGATGGCCCATCATTATGAAGTGGTATAACCATTGCAGTCCTTCATTCTCATGGTAGAAAGTCTGTTTTGAGGCTATAGTTAAAAAGTGACTCAAGTAGTCCTGATAGGTCATGTCTCCAGCTATATCGGAGGCATACAGTTTAGAAGAAAATGAGCTAAGAGACGAGTTGCTTGATTTGGTAGAGATGGATAGACATATTAAGATCAATGATAGAAATAAATTGCAGAAGGTCAATAAAATCCAAAAAGTTAGAAGTTTGATAAACAAATCAACACAGTAATTAGGATAGTCCATAGAGATTCATGTGACATAACAGAAGTAAATAGGATATATTACTCTGCAGCTAAATTGATAACTGATAAAGTTCTGCCACAAGAACACAGGGTAGTGAGGGAAAGGAAGGGGAGAAATTGAATGCCATCATGGAAGTCTCGAATAGAGAAAATTATAAAGCAATTGAGACAACAAGTGCCACTGTTGGATGAGTATAGCAGAGGGAACAGATCAACAAAGATACTAGAAAGTTAGATGTGATAAAGGCAATGCACAGTCTTAGAACAGATAAGGATCTATAATGCACTACTGCAAACAACAAACTAAAAATCTCAGCACAGGCGGAAAAACTTTGAAGAAACACACATAAATATAAAGGAAAAGTACACAATAAGCAATTCATTGAAGACCCAAAACAGTTTTATAGAGAATTGAGAAAGAAGGTAAAAGGAAATGAAAGACCACAAAAAAGAAGAAATAGATACATTTTGGAGAAATATTTATGAAGATCCTGTGGAATATAACAAAGATGCTAAATGGACAGAAGAAGTAAAAGAAAGAATAAAAAGTTTAAAGGTACAAGATATGAAATGGGATGAAGTAACACCCAGAGACATTGAAAGAAAGTTAAGAAAAGCCTCTAATTGGAAAACCCCAGACCCAAATGCAGTACCTAACTTTTGGTTAAAAGTATTAACATCTTTGCACGAAGATTTAGCCATGAGTAAGAACTATTTATATGTCACCCTGAACAGACTCCAACCTGGCTAATAATAGGAAAAACAATGCTCCTACTTAAGAGTGAACCTGCAAGCTACACTAAAAACTATAGACCAATAACTTGCCTTTCCGACGACATATAAACTATACACTGTAAGTGATGCCGACAGAGTGTATAGTCATTTAGAAGAAAACTCAATTATGGCAAAAGAACAAAAGGGCAATAAAAGAAAGTCATATGGAAAAAGGATCACTTGTTGTTAAAGTCATAGTGGAGAACTGTAATAAGAGGAAAAATCTAAGTATGGCATGTACTGACTACAAAAAAGCATTTGATAGTATCCCACATTCATGGATAAAAGAATGCTAAAAAATGTATAAGACACCCTACACTGATCAACTACATTACAGTGACCATGAAGCAGTCGCAGAACACTTTGCAATTAAGCCATGATAAAGGACAAATTATTATCTCATGTATATAAATTCAAAGGGGGATATTCCAAGGTGACTCTCTGTCACCATTGCTATTTTGCCTTTTCCTTAAACCATTAAGCTGCCTACTTAACAGCTTAGGCCATGGCTATAATTTAGCTCCTAGAAAACAACAGAATATAAAGACTTCTCATCTTCTCTTTGTCAATGATTTAAAACTGTATAGCTCATCAGATAAGGAACTGAAAGAACAACTGCAAGTTGTCAAAACTTTTTCAGATGATATAAGAACGTCTTTTGACCTTGATAAATGTGCAAAAGCAACCTTTAAAGCAGGAAAACTGCAGCACCAAGAAAACATTAGTATGTGATATAAAAGAATTTGAGCAAGAGGGAGTGTATAAATATTTGGGAATTGATGAAGGATCAACAATAAAACTTGAACTAATGCTATTTCAGCTTAGTAAGGAATACTTTATATCGCTCGTCTAGTCAGGATGTAATAGATGAGACTTTGTGGGTTCTGTTCAAGCAGCTTTATTATGTACAAACACATCACGATTGAAGCTTATTAACTTTAACTTAGGTAAACTTAGGTCAACTTAGGTAAACGTATATACAAACTACTATTGCATTCATACATGCTCACTCTCTGGCTGCACTCTCAAAATGGCACTGGGTATAACACATGTCTGCTGTTTATACATGCACGTTCATCACTTGCTATACTTCTTAAAGAAACATCACATACACTGCTCTACATCCTCCCTTGAAAAGTAGACCATGCAATGCTGAGAATATTAGTTGACATGCAAATACAAATAGCTTTTGTCATGCTTTTATACAGATCTATGTACGTATATACAGTTATGTCCAAGTCGCTGTGTATTTCACACTAGGTCTGAAAGTGCAACCAATTCATGTGACATAAAACTGAGAATTAGACTTAGCAAATAAAATTGTCTCTGCTGAATGTTCAACATTAGGAATATCGGGAACATTATTAGAGTTGGAATCAGAAGGTAAGACGTTCTGGAACAGGAACATTGTTTGGATTGCACTGAGATCTACAGCATGTATCACAGGAACAATGCTGTGATATTGATTCTGGTACAGGAAGATGTCTGCGGTTTCTCCTGTACTCCACACCCACAGATTCTACAAAGTAGGATCTCGGCCCAGTACATATTCCTGTTACTTCATCAATCTGGTCGAAACCTTTTACCGTTTGTATCCTCACTGTCTCTCCTTCATTCAGTGGATGAAGAAATCTGCTCAATTTATCATAACTGGACTTTTGGATAGAACGCTTCCTGAATAATTGGGCTCTGATGGTTCTGTTGTTTTTAACTTTAGGCCTCAATAAATTGGAACTAATAGGCAGTATTGTTCTAGTTTGCCTGGATAGAAGTCTCTGAGCAGGCGAGCCAAGTATATCGTCACGAGGAATGTTTCTGAGATTAAGTAAATTCAAAAAGCCATCAGTATTGTCACGCTTTGACCTTTCTAGTAATTGCACTCTGCACTGCTAGTCCATTTGAATTTGGATATTCTGGACTACTAGTAACATGTACAAAGTCCCATTCTCTTGCAAATTTCTGAAATAACTGACTAGTAAATTGGGTACCATTGTCAGAAATAACTTTGTGTGGACTACCATGGACTGAGAAATGACGTTTCAACTTAGTGATAACAGGGATTAGGTAGTAAGTCAATCTCAAACCAGTTCGAATAAGAGTCTACCAATACTAAGTAATGCTGATTGTTCCACTTAAATATATCAGTGGCTACTGTTGACCAAGGTAGTTCAGAACTTGACTTAGCTGAAGTGGTTCTCTTTGTAAATGCAGTTTAGTACTTTTGCATAATGGACAAGAAGAAAGTACTTTATCAATGTCTTTCACTAGTGAAGGCAAAAATACTAGTTCTCTTGCCTTCTTTTGGTAGATTCGGAACCTGGGTGACTATGATACAAAATCTGGATATATTCATGTTGTAAGGAAGCAGGAACAACAAATTTAGGACCTTTGAAAATAATACCATATTCCATCAACATCTCATCTTTAAAGAAAGAAGGTTTGCACTCCAGGTGGTGCACTAGATTGCTTTGACAGCCATCCAACATTAATGCAGTGGTTGAGCGTATGCAAAATTGGATCGGTCTTTGCATGGTCTCTCAGCTCATCAAGTCTCATGGTAGAAAAACGATTCACTGTCATTACGTCAAAGTCAAAATTCTCTGTGCCTAGTTGTTTCGTTGTATTTCTGGGCAATCTGCATAACGTATCAGCCAGATAAAGAAGTTTGCCTTTTACATAGACCATTTTGAAGTTGTACTTTTGTAATTTGAGCATCATTCTTTGTAATCTCACTGCAGCTGAAGGTATAGTTGGCCTTAGAATAGTAACTAGAAGTTGGTGATCAGTTTCAATCTGAACAGCTTGACCATAGATATAAGCATGAAACTTTGAACATGCAAATACTACTGCCAAAAGTTTTTTGTCAATTTGAGCATATTGCATCTCAGTTTGGGTAAATGTTCTAGATACATAGGCTACTGGTCTGCTTTCTTGAAGAATAACTGCACCAAGACCAAATTTTGAAGCATCACAGGAAAGAATAACTGGTTTATTGACATCATAGTATCTTAATGTAGGTGGGGTGGCACTTTTCTGCTTAAGGTCTCCAGATGCTTTCTGGTGCTGTACCAACCAAGGCCAAGTAACATTTTTATGCGTTAGTTGTCTTAAAGGTGCTGCTTGCTTAGACGGATCTGGTCTTAAGTCAGTGCTGGTAAATAAATGACCTATATATGCAACTTCTGGTAGCCTGAATTTGCACTTTAGAGGATTGAGTTTTAAGTTCACTTCACGTGCTCTGTCTAAAACTCTCTTAAGGTTTTTGTCATGCTCTGCTTCACTGTTGCCTCCAACCAATCACTCATCTACTACTATGGCACAAGGATAACCTGAAAAAAATTGCTCCATTGCACGCTGGAAGACTTCACTTGCAGAATTTATTCCAAATGGCATCCTCAGGAATCCATATCTGCTAAATGGGGTACTGAAAGTGGTCAGTGATGAGGATTTACAATAAAGCATCACTTGCCAAAATGAACTTTTTGCATCAAAGACATAAAAGCAGTGTTATTCGATATTGCGGCTATGACCTCTTTGACTGTACTCATTGGATGATGCAGTCTCTTTAATGCTTTGTTCAAGTCTCTTGGATCAATGCATATTCTGATTTTATCTGAGCCATTTTTTGTGGGCTGCTACCATGGACAACACCCATTCAGTTGGTTCTATAAATGGACAAATTACACCTTGCTGCACCATTTATCCAAGTGGGCTTTGACTTTATCTTGCATAGCTATTAGAACTTTTCTTGCTGGTCTGACTACTGGACTGATCTCTGGGCCTAACTTCATAGAATGCACAACTGGAAGTGTGCCCAACCTGTCATCGAAAACACAGCATACCCTGAGAAAACGACTTCAGAAAAATTGGAACTAGGATATGAGCTTATAAGATGAACTTCTTTGGTAAAAGAAAGAAAATTCATTTTCAAACTGTCTCTGAGACCCAATAATGACTGCACAGGTCTTCGGACTACATAGAATAACATAGCCAAATAACATGAGAGCACTAACGAGACTTCAGTTTGAATTTCCTTACCTCCATAAGCAACAAATTTTGCACTACTAGCCACATTGAGTTGTTCTTTAGTTCTCACCTTAGCAAATGTGTCTGGAGATATAACATTACACTTTGAACCAGTGCCTACTTTAAGATCTGTTGATTTACCCTTGATCTGGACAGTACAAAACACTTTGTTCTTTGCCAACAAATTCACTGCATCAACCTTTTCATCAATTACTGATACATCATCTACACAGAAAGTAGAGTTGCAGCTCCCTATATGATCAACTTGCTTTTTCAAGTGATTCTTCTTTATAACTGTGTGAGGTTTACTTGATTTGGAAAATTTTTGAAAATGGTTCCATTTTTTACACTTGCGAAATTGCTGACCAAATGCTAAGCATTTCTCTCTTTTATACTCATAATTGGCACCACAATTGCGACAGTTAACAATAAAGCTGGATTTGGGTTTTGCTGACTTATGCTTGTACTGCACTGAGCATGCGCCTTTCTAAGCACTTGCTGGAAAACTACATGGTTTCCTTGGTGGACCAGCAGGGGCTGTGGCTGCTATGTGCTTATGCCTGCTTTTGTTTGCCACGTGTTGCAATGCTGTCTATATTTGCTCTGGAGCCTGCTGAAACCATGATCTTATCACTTGCAAGCATACTTGTTTGCCTTTCTGTAACCTTATGGATTTGGCAAATCTCAATAGCTTTACTCAATGTTAAATCACTGTCACAAAGCAAAATCATTCTCACAGCAGCACTACTAATACCACAGAAGCCTTCCTTTATCAACTCATCTTTTAAGTCACCAAACTGACACATTTTAGCTTTGTTTCTCAGGTCAGTAATTTAAGCTGCAAATGTTTCTCCTAGTTTCTGATCTCTTGTGTAAAACAAATGCCTCTCTAATGTAATATTTGTCTGGGGGTTGCACATTTCTCTGAATTTGCACTTCAAACACTCAGGATCTTCCCTTGATTCAGCCTGTACAACAATATGACAATTTTCACCTTCTCCCTCATATACTGCTGGTGCATACACAAATGAACACTCTCTTTCAATGGCCTCTGACCCAGCTAGGTTTAACAAAATGAATACCCTGGTGCATGCATCTTTGTCAGAATAAGCTGCTTGTATAAAAATATCATACTCTTGCTCAAATATCCTCCAATTCTCTGCAATATTATGATCAAATACAAGTGGAAAAGACATTCAAAATCTATATGCCATTATTAACACATATCAGTAAAGGATTTCACAAATATGCACAAACACACAGACACACACACACAAACACATACACACATATGCCAGAAATTTATGTCAGTATTCGTAACTTTGCCCAATAGCACAACATGCCTCTGAACAACTGAATTTTGTAAAATAAGTCTCTTGGGCACTGTAATACTCTTGAAATCACTGTACTGTAAGAAATCACCTCTTATCAATGTAAGAAACATTTCAAAATAACTTCACTGTGTTAATAAACTGGACAGAAGAAGCTCGGAGCAAGAAATATTTCGAAGTAATTGCACTTTGTGAATAAACAGTACATGGCAGACTGAAACTTCCCCAAAATGGCAGTACTTTGCTAGATAATTCTTTACAGTGCAAGAAACCCTCTGTAATGGCATCACTTTGCAAATAGACACAACCAGTACAAGAAACTTTTCTAAGTGGCTGTACTTTGACTGTAATTCACAAAATATTTGCACTTTGCACACAAATAAACTCTTCAGAATACATGCACACTAATAAGCACACACTGTAAGCACTTTTACACACTTCAAGATGCTTCAAATAACACTAGTTATGCTCTTAATACAATACAAAGTAGCAGTTATGCCAAAACACAGCAGTTTGCCAAAAGACATGCAGTCACCTTGCTTTATTTATGCTCAATGTGCCCTTTTTGCCCGTATTATATTCGTTTTGCTCATTTAATCTCTTTTCATGCCCATTGTACTTTTCTTGCGCTCGTTTTACTCTAAACATGATCATTTTCTTTTTCTGATAATCATTTTATCAAATACCTTAATTTTAAACATTTTGCTTAATCAATAAACCTTTTGTGCCTCTTGCTTGTTTAATAATGTGGTTTGCACCCTTATAATGCTCCATTTTATATTTTTTTATAAAATAAACTGTTCGTGCAAGTTTTCATTACCTTTGGTTCTTTTCTGGCCCTTTTACGTGCTTGTTTCTTTTAGTTTACTTTCACTGCTATCTCTGCACCTTGTAGCTCTGGATATCAATCTCTGGAATCCCAGTTCTGACACCATGTCACTTGTCTAGTCGGGATGTAATAGATGAGACTTTGTGGGTTCTGTTCAAGCAGCTTTATTATGTACAAACACAGCATGATTGAAGTTCATTAACTTCAACTTAGGTAAAGGTATATACAAACTAGCTATTACATTCATACATGCTCACTCTCTGGCTGCACTCTCAAAATGCACTGGGTATAGCACCTGCCTGCTATTTATACATGCACATTCATCACTTGCTGTGCTTCTCAAAGACACATCGCACACTGCTCTACATGTTAGAAGACTAAAATTAATCATGAAAACAGCACTGACATCTAGGAACAAAATCCAAGCTGCAAACCAGTTTGCTCTTCCTGTCCTAACTTGCAGTTTTGGAGTGACTGACTAGCCCCAAAATGTGTTTGATAGATTAGATAGCAAAACAAGAAGGATGCTTCATGCTCACCAAATGATTTATAAAAATCAGTGCATACCAAGATTATATATTCCCCATCCGAAGGAGGGATGGGCCTCCTTGAAACTGATTATATGCAAAAATCTGCAATCGTGGGAACGCACACATATCTGCTGACCTCACGAGACCCAAATATAATGAAAGTTTTGAAATATGAGGAAAAGAAATCTAAGACAACTTCTCTGCTTAATCTAGCAGAAGCATATTGGTGTCAAGCAGGAATGGAAATCAAACCAGAAGTAGAAAAAAATCAGGCAACAACTGAATGTGCCAAAAAACAAAAGAAAGAATATAAGGTGAAGGACTAGATTAGAAGGCAAGAAATTTGGAAAATGCATAAATATAGTTGCAAGTATAGAAAATGTCTGGAAGAACATCATGTTGATCAGGAACAAATGCAGGAGTAGTTAAGGACAGGCAAATTCAAACTGAGAGATGAAAGGTTAATATTGGTGGCACAAGATAGTGGGCTACTTTCACATTGGTTTACAAAGTCCATTGAACATGTGGGAGAAACAGACAAATGTAAGTTGTTTGTAAAACCAAATTGGAAACAGCTTCACAACTTGTTGCTGGTTAAAAAATAATAATGGCATAAGGACTGTATACTGAAAGGCATAATAATGTGGCAAGACTGTTGCACTGGGGATTGTGTAAACATTATGGTATTGAAATGGCTGAAAAACACTGGAAACATGAGCCACAAAACATCATAGAAAATGATGAAGTCTACATCACATGGGATCACCCATTACCAGCAGTTCAGAAGATAAATGCTAAAAAACCGGATATAGTAGTCCATGAAAAGAAGACAAAAGCAGCACTGATCTTTGAAATTGAAACACCCAGTGACTACAGTGTCTTGTGTACAGAGAGGCACAAAGTCATAAAATATCAGGATCATCAGTCAGAAATGAGAGCAATGTGGAAGAAAAATACCCAGATAGTTCCAATAGTAGTAGGAGCAATGGGTCTTATAAAAAAGAATCTACAATTGCATTTAGATATATTCCCAGTACGTGTAACCTTGTACAAACTGCAGAAGGAGTCATTACTGGGCACATTGCAGGTGCTGCAAAGAGCATTTTTGGCTGACAACAAAGATTGAAACAATACTAATTTCATGAACTTTAATTGTACTTTGACTTAGGAATGGGGTCCATTCCTGTCATGGTATTAGAAACCCAAAAGATTTGGAGAAATTAAAAAGACACATCCCAAGACATTATTGGGGTCCATTGAGGCTGCATTTTTTAGTCTAAGTGAGCACTGTCAGGACCTGCTCCCTATTACTAGTTGGGGGGTATGTTAGGAGGTATATCATGGAGGGAAGCATTGGAGAGTGGGGGGTGAAGTTTGCGCTGAACCTGTCAGCCAAAAAACTCACTTTGCCACTCTGCCCTGTGAAGGTGGCAATACTGACCACCAGTTTGACACAGTCATGTCTGCTGCCTTTGAGACTTCAGAAATAGCTGTTGAAGGCCTTGTGGTTGTCTTTAGCCTGTGAGCTATCTTGACCTCATAACTGGCTTTGTTGGACTTAATTAATCTTCTTAGTTTCCTGTTTAATTTAATTAGGGATCACCTATCATTATGGGAGTTGGTCTTCCTGTTTTTAGCCAAACATGTTTCCTTTTGTTATATACCCTATTAAGGTTAGGCTTCTACCAGTGTGGTTTGTTATTAGAGTTTGTTTTGGGCTTACTTCTAGTAAGTATTGCAGCCTCTATACAGCCATTAACATGGTTGCACAGGGTCTCTGTGAACAATTCTGCATAGGTTGTTGTAAACCTAGGGTTAAAAGGGACATTGAATTGTGATAAACTATTACTTAATAGGATATAGTTTACTTTGGAATAGTTCCCAACAATTACCAGGTTTGCTGGGGTTACCAAGTTGATTTTTATTTCAAAAGAGACAGCTTTGTGGTCTGACATCACCAGTGAGAATGTGACACTGGAGCATGGTGCAGCACTCTCCCATATTACTGAGTACATGGTCTAGTGTGTTTGAACATCTGGTGGGTGCGCACACAATCTGGTCAATGGTACTTGTGGTAATAAAGTCCAGGAATCCTTGTTCCTATGAGTATGAGGCAGTGTATATATATCCCAGTCTATAAGAGGGTAGTTCAAGTCTCCCATGATTGGGGTATTTGGATTAATGGTGAATGTCTCCAGTAGGTGTAAGTAGAAACTATGAAATTCTAGGGACATAGAGAATGACCTATAGCTTGCTAGGATCTGGTATGGGATTTTGTCAGTGGTGATTTGCACATGGATCAATTCTAGTGCATTGTCCTGTTTAACAAATGTAGAGTTATGCTTGTTGCTAAGATTGATTGAGACTCCTCCACCCTTTGGGCCTCTCTAAATATGGGGAAGGTACTGAAGCCTTGCACTGCTGGAGCACTTTCTGTGGATTTAAATCATGTTTTGGTAACAGCACAGATGTCCATATTCTACAAAGTGAGGAGAGCTTTTAAAGTGTGGAGTTTCTTGTTTAGATTCCTAGCATTGAGCAGTAACACCTTTAAGTTTATTTGGGTTTTATATGCTATGTTGGTAGGTTTATCAATTTGGTATTGCCTAAAAAGTCTCTAAGGGGGCGGATAACATTTTAGCGAATATTTGGAAGCCTAGCAGAGATGGGAACAGACCATTCTTGGAAAACAACATGATCTGTTAACCATGTCCTCCCATGTTGACAAATATTGAATCCCCGTGGACAGACACCGGTTACTATGTCAATTACTGAAGTTAATTATGTTTTGTTCATACTGCGGCATCATCCTTGGTGAAGGTAAAATGCTGCCCAATGCAAGGTACATAACTGCCTGAGACACATATTCAGATATATCAACAATGTCTCTCTTCATATAGTTCCTGGAAATACATCTCAGATCACCAATACCTACATGGACAACGATAGCATCATGCTGGTACTTGTGGTGTAGTAACGTGGCAGATCCTGGTTCTAGATGAGTAATTAACCAATATCTTCTCCTTGTTCAGTCTGTTAGGTGGGGCATCTGTGAGTTGTACAATGGAGTCCCATATGACACTAATGTGTTTGCTTGCCTTATGGGCTACACTGGGTGTAGGAGTATGCGTGGTGTTTGGTGTTGCTTTTTGTGAGTTCTTTAGAGATTGATAAGGATAATTATTTCTGTTTACAGGCTTAGGAGGTCATTGAGGTTTGGGAAGATTACTTTTTAGCGCCTCAGCATATGTTGGTCTATGGGTGTGGTGGACACTATGTGTGGTAGATGTACTGTGTGCGTTCTTGGCAACCTTTTTTTTGTATGTGAGATTTTTGCCTTCTGTGAAATTGTGCATGTGCATCTCTCGCATACTGTAAATATCCCATTACAATGTATCTAGTCAGTTTATGACTACACCTGTTAATTACATCTGAATAGATACCAAAAGCACTGTCCAAGTACAACAACACAGATGTATGGGCATAGATAATATACCATGCTGTCTCCTGGTCATTATGAAACATCCTTTATTAGCTATTCAACCACAGCCTTTCCACTGGATATTTACCAGAAGCCTGGTTAACAGCTGTGGTACATCCCATCCACAATGGAGGCCCTAATGTGGACCGTGGCAACTACAGATAATAATCTATTATACTCATTGGTTGCCTGATATGCCCACAGTCTTTTCAGGGAGAACCCTGGAAACAATGTCTGGTCGTGTGACTTGCTCAAAATCATGCAGTATACATATGAAGGTTGAGGGAATCAAACCCTGTATGTACCACAGGAATTACATCTCACAGCCTTAACTGTCTGTGCCAACTGCTAGGTCAAGCAGTCTTAGTAGTATCATTTCAAGATGATGGAAGACAAGTCCATGGACCTCATAAGCAGGGACATAGGGAGCCTACAGTTCCTAGACCCTAACCAGTCTGGCTTTGCAAAAGGTATAGCAAGCTATGAAACCAAGTTGACTTCTAAATAGGCAGAATATCATTAGGTGATGGTAACTCAGTGCACACAGCTTAACTTGATTTGCTAAAGCATTTGACACTATACCCATTCTGTTAACATTGAAAAATTGGACAAACTCAATATAACTCATTTTGCTACTCACTGGACTGCCAGCTAGCTTTCTGATAGACACCCCTTTATTATAGTCAGATACACCATCCTCCAAGAGATTTTTTACCAGTGGTGTACTCCAGAACTCCATTTTAGGGTCATTTATATTTGGTGTTTTCTAATGCCAAATCAGACATTAAAGGCCTCTGGCTGAAAATAAGTAGTGGATGATTACAAGCTTACAGCCATCATCATCATAATCTCCCTTGAAAGACGCTTGTATCCTCCAAGAGTGACTAACTCATACAAACTGGTGGTTTCAGAATCACAGTCTAAAGTTGAATACCAATAAATGTAGAACTGTATAGTTTAAGATTCGGAAATTCCCAAATGCTAAGCATATAAATTATGCCACCCCCATCAAACAGACACTGTCATGAGAGGCTTAGGCTCCTTTGTGAAACAAGCTCTACTTTGACCAACATATAGCCACTTTGCATATCCTAAGAAATTGGAACAACACTGGCAGCTTGACTGAAGACTGAATCCACAAAATTTAATGAAGCGCTTTTCCTCCAATACTTCTTCGAACTTCATCGGATACTAACTATATAGCCTACCTTTCTACTCATGTGTCATTAGGCCCATGTTAGAATACTGTGTTGTCTTTGGTAGATACTTGTCCAAAAACCTAACTCAGCTTGAAAAATTCCAACAGTTCCTCAATAAAAAATGTAGGGTATGAGTGTTTTGTTTCCCAGAACATCTGAACACTTCTATTTTCTGTATCTTCTCCAGACTTTTACAGAGTGATGTATAATCAGCCTACAAAACTGTAAATGACTCAGTGCTACTTGATCTACAAAACCACAAAATTAACAGCAGCAAAAATGCAAGATCAAGGAATCTACATCTATACTGCAGCATAAATAAGTCTTGTTGGCATGATATATACCTCTCCCAAAGAAATCAAAACTTTAGAACAAACTCCTATATTCTGTAATACAGAGCTCATTTCTCTCTGTCTTCAAATCTAACTTTGAAAAGATAAGAAACCACAAATTTACCTCAGGCCTACCCTCCATCCCTTATGGAGAGTTGGATCCATTAGTGAGAACACAGTGGGTAGATTTCAAATGGCTTATCTGGTCTTTCACCCAGTGGTATCTTCTGACCTTACAAACCTATAAGTCATTTTCATACATGAGCAGAACACAAAGATGTAATGAAAGCATTTTTTTCTGGTGGAAGCATGCTCCTCTGTACCTCCATGTTGGTGGTCTTTGCCCCACACCCCTAATTGTATTATTCACATTCCGAGGACACTGCAGCTCATAGAAGGAGTAATATTTTAAGCACAAAAAGTATAGGTCTTTGTGTGAGAAACTGTGACCTCAGAGTCCTTACCAATAATTATAACTCATGCATAGTGACATTGCTGTAAAATGTAATGAGCAAACAAATATGAAGACACAAAACAAAGAGCAAGCATTCTTGAGAAAATAAGAAACAAACATGCATGAACTGAAAGTAGGGCTATAGCTCTATAGTTGTAGATAGCAGTTATTCAGTTCATTTGTGTAAATGGCTGTGGAAAAACCCTTTGACAACATTCCCCAGGCTGAAACTGTAAATGGGTTTAAAGACATAAATGTAGACACCTGTTTTGAAAGATAGATAACAAACAGGCTGACAGAACCAAAGCAGTGAAAGTGGCAGATGGCACCGCAGAAAAAATGAGTACTGGCATTCCTCTGGACTCAGTGCTGGTACCCCTTCTGTTCTGTAGTTCCTTCTTGGATCTCCAAACCACTAACCCATTTGTATCCCTGTGCAAATTTGTCAGTGACTGAAAGCTGGGTGTTTGTTTGCTCATCTGATATTATGTTGTTACAACAAGGGCTTAACCACACAGTTTCAGTGGTGTGTTAGAAACAGGCTTAAATTAAATGCATAGAAGCTCAGTATTGTCACCTTTGATAAACAAGTCTTGTCAACAGCTTATGCATAGTCAGTCCCCCACTCCATTGTGATGCAGTCTTCAGAGATCTCAGCCCTTTTTGTAAAAAAATCCCTATATTTTGACAACCATCTAGTAGCAGTAGTCGGGAAATCCTTCTGTCTAACCCAATTAATAACTAAAGGTATCTCGTCAAGGTCAAAGGAAGTTATCATTCCTCTATACTCTACCCTGATTGGATCAGTTACAGAATATAATGTACTTTTTAATATGTATCTATTCAAATGCATCATGCAGCTTAAAAGAACCCAGAGGTACCTAACTAAAATGACCACTGGACTAAAGACTGTTATCTACCAAGACTGGATTGAAGCTCTATTCCTCCACTCTTTTTGTTACTGACTCCTGCATGGTGATTTCTGTCTAGGTTCCATGCTGAAAAATAAATAACTCCAAAACACATGCGCTAACGACTTGGAATTTCCATCAATAAATAAATACGACATGCTGGATGGACAGATTTATTACTCAGCACTTCCTCTTCTCTAGCATTCATCTAATATAAAATAGAAAATACCATCATTTTCTTTAAGAAACACCCTGGCACTTGGATGGCTGCTCACAAATTCATCCTCAGCCAGACTTGTTTTGCTCTCCTTAAGGCAGAAGTTTGCTAAGAGGGGATTATTGACAAAATGATTATGATCCATGAATTGATTCTGCCGTGTAGACTCTATGAATCTATAAATCAAGTCTCAGTCATTCAAATGAATTAGAGAAGGTAGAAGATTCCACAGAAATAGAATAATATATTTGCAAAGGAGCATAAGAAACTGATAGCTCCTTTTACTAGTCAGGACCTAAACTACATAAAGCAAAAAAGTCACATGAAGAATCCTGAATACAAATGAAGCGGTTACCACTAGACAGCCTAGATCACACAACATGGAATATATGACAGAACCTAGATGATGCTGCTAAAACCCCTGTCAGTGAATTCTGGATTCACAGAAGTCTGGAAGGTAAGTATCAAAAATTCCTTGGTAAAGAGCATTGTCATAGCCCACACATAAGAACACTAATGTGTGAATAACTTAAGCCAGGTCCTCTGATGGAATCAGGTCTTTAATCTGCATGATGTTATTCAGATGGAGGTATAAAGACTTGACAGCCACTGACACGTGATCATCTGATCATCAAAGGATACAATGCTAAGATATTTCTTTTTTCCTAATCCACCGGAACACACAATAGATCCACTTCCTGCACTCAGGTGACTCACTCATTCCTTATGGGGCGAAAAACTGATTTTGTCTTATAGGCCACAGTGCTCTGATCCATTTGTTCCCTGTTTAGTGAGCCTAGTCAGCACTTTTCTTCCCCTGGAAGGTGAGGATCATGTGTTAGAAAGTGGGCAGTCTGTAGATCCTGTGGACTTTCCCTAACGCCATTTCCTGGAAGCGGTTTATGTACTCCCCTCCCCACCCACACCACCTGACTAATGCATCTTAAACCCTAACCTTTCCCCTGTCCTTAATCCCAACACAATGCCTTGGCTTAGGGCAAGAAATCTTTTTCATAACACTACCACAGCATGCACACACAGACACTATATACAGCTGCACACATGCACAACATTTTACCCGTCCTTTTATCTAACCCTTACTCTAACCATAACCTGAAACCACTCACACAGACACTTCTACCATTTATCCACTTACATAACAATTAGCCTAACATTAACCTGCAAACACACACTCCTATCTCCTAATCCGAAAGCTTTGTCATTAAGAACTGAAACCTACACATACTTCCCACAATCCATATTCCACCATTAAGCACATGCATCCCTTGACAAAATTGCTATTTGATAAATTGTGTATAAGGCAAGTTATACATACCTGACACATTTTTGATAAGAAAGATGTTAGATGAACTGCAGTTGATAGCTAGATATATTTATATGTGTGCGTATAATTGTATGTGCGTGCATATTTCCTGTGAAAATATTGCTTAGTATGGCTGGTTTACTCTTTGGAGTCTACAGTTGTAATGATACTTTATAATGTGAATGTTTGTAGTGGAAAATGAAGACGTAGCCAACCATAATGTAATTGTTACTGGAGCCTTTAGAATGCTGAATTGTACACAGCTCAGATGAGCTAAAGTGAAAACAATTGTTGTCTACAGTGAGTTGTAGTAAAAGTAACAGTATTGCTTTAACTAAGATGTATATGTAATATTATACACTGTGTTTAAAGTTATCACGCATGACTTTATTTCCAAGTTTTGAAGTCATAAAAGCAGCACATTTTCTAGTATATTTTTAAATGTCTGCTTATCTACAGAATTAATTTATGGGAATAAAAGGTATCTGTGTACTCACTCAGTGTTCAGCCTGTGAGTGGCAGGATGTGACGGAAGGTAAAGTAGAGCATTGCATTTCATGGTGGCAAAACATTTCTGGATCACAAAATGCCATTTTTCTTACTACTCCTGCATCAAGTTGCACTGTGCCAAAACAACAGAAGCATATTTCTTTTAACTTCTTTTATTTTTTTCTCTATTCTTTTATTTTTTTTCCTGTATTCTTACTGTCATCTGACTCCACTTTCAATGCTGCAACTATCCATGTAAATATGTATATGTCCTACTTTAATAGCTACTCTTAAATATCTTGTATATTTACACTTATCTACCTTGTTTAACCACTATGTACATATCTGATCTGCCGTATACATTTTTTTTTGTCTATTTATTGCTTTTCCTTTTCTAATTTTTAAGCTGGGATTATTGTGGAAATTTTCTCCTCAGGTCTGCACTGAAAATGGGCTTCTGGCGCATATGGTCCAACCTGGTTAACAAATGTCAAATAAATAATTAAATAAATAAATATTTATGTTATAGCTCTGCAAAACCAGGCCATTATCTTACTAACAGATGATAAAAGATTGCAATAAAATTATTTAACCCACCATTATACGTGGTTACTGTTTTTCAACATTTCATGCAACTTATTTTTCTGATTTGTACTATTTTACAGCTTTCAAAATATTTTTTCCTTCATTTATTCCCTTATTATAGCAGTTTTATTCCATTTTTTTTTTTCATTTTTTTCTCATTGTATTACACTATAATTGTTTGCTTTGCACTTTCCTTATGATCGGTATGATAATATATTTCATATAATTTATCTGTTAGGTTTTTAAAACCCACAATATTTCTTTCTTCTAGTTGCTTTTTGCTTTCTTTGTATAAAATTATATTACAGTGATCTTTCTCATCACTATTCATTAAATAATTTTTCAATTTACTTGTCTCTGGTGACTGGGATGTCCAACTTGGCAGAGTCCATTTACAGTGTAGACCTGTGGAGAAAATACACAGACAATACTGAAAACTGGCCATTAAGCAAAATACAGTACAATTCAGTGAACTATAATATTGGTAAAAAGGGGGGGCTACAGTTAACATACATAGTACAGCAGTAGTGGTGATATTCTAGACATAAGTAAATTCGTAAACATGGTTCAGGTAATCCAAAACTGAGTACTTATGGTGGCAAACATGCACTGTAAATACCAGCACAGTCATGCTTTCTATGGAAGATTCAATTTCCAGTACCTTCATCTAAGAATAAAGTTCAAGCTGTAAATCAGACTTGTTCTTCCTCTTCTAACTTACAGTTTTAGGGTGATTGACTGACCCCAAAAAGCACTAGGTGTGTTAAACAAGAAAACAAGAAAATTGCTTCATGCTTATCAAATAATACATATGCAAAAACATTACATAGCAAGATTATATATCCCTCAGTCTGAAGAGAGTATGGGGGCTCACTGAACAGACTATATTTATAGGTCTACAATCATGGCACTGCATATATATTTGTATATTGACAGACCCAAACATAGTGAAAGTTCTGAACCATGAAGAAAACAAGTCTAAGATGTTATCTTTGCTCAGATTAGCAGAAACATTTCAGAAAAGGAATGGGAATGGAAATCAGACTAAAAATGGTCAAAAGTAAGTGGCGACAGAAAGGGCCAAATACAAAAGCTGTATAAGTAACATGACCAGTCAAAAAAGAAAGAAAACTGGAAATGCAAGTACAGACATCTGCTAGAACTACACATTGATCATGATTTGACACCTGAATGGCAAAGGAGACATGAATTTAAACCAAAAGATGTGGGCTGCATACATATTGCTTTACAAAGACTATAGAAAAAGTGGGGGACACTGACACGTAGATTCTGTAATACAGAAATAGAAACAGCGGTGCAAAACGTATAGCTTAAAGGCAGCTGTGAAACACTGAAAACATAAACCACAAAGAATTACTAAAAATGAAGACGTTCTGATCACGTGCTCACAGTAAAGAAAGCTGAAGCAAGAAAACCAGATCCTGTAGTAAAACAGATAAAAGTAACATTAATCACTGAAATCGTTACACCTAATGATTATAGTGTCCTGCATACCGAGAGATATAAAGTTATAACATATCAGGATATGCAAGCAGAAACTAGAGCAATGTAAAATAAAAACACCCCGATAGTTCCAGTAGTAGTAGTAATAGGAGCAACAGGGCTAATAACAAATATAATTGTCTGATATGCTTAAATACTCTACCAGTACATATATGAACTGCAGAAGTAGATGATTCTGGATACATTGTAAGTGCTGAAAAGAGTACTCTTATAGGTTCATTGGTTCATAGTTGGGTACTAAGCTAGCTACCCTTGTGGGCCATTTTAAGGGTATCCAGTTTCCCTTTTTCTGCTCAAAACAACCTATCCCATTTGGTTATAGATTAGTCTTCCCCATCCCATGGTTAAGAATTATATACTACCCCTAATGAGAATAACTGCTATCATACCATAGATAATTTGAAGTGACCTATGCGTGGGATACAGCATTTAAGAGCTGCCTCTCTCCATTAGTAGTATGGGGGGCAGTCCTGGAGTAAATATTCTCTTTCCCATCCATAGGTATAATTTGCACTTGAATATGAACAGGTATGAACTTTGCTTTATTTGGATGGGGAGTACGTTCCAGAGGAGCAGTATCCTCTGAGAGATATACATGTCCCTCCAAACAATTTTGTTCATGTTGCAAAAGAGATTTAGATCCCCAGACCAAGTATTTCTAATGCATTGCTGATGTGCAGTAAATCCATCAGTAATGGGTCAGAGGAGGCTTTGTATGCCAGGCACAGGTCACCTCTTAGCAGTCTGTAGGATACCAAGTATAATGACAGAGCTTGAGTCGGTCCATGTAGGACATGTTGTTTAGGCCTCGTATCCTTTTAGTACAGTATCTCTGTGGGTGTTCCAGTCATTGCATGTGTCTGGACAGATACATGCCAAACAGGGCATTATATTCAGTGATTGGCCTAATGAGAGTTGAGTAAAAGGGGGCAATGACATCCCTAGATCTAAACACAATCCCTTTGTTTATAAGCTCTGCAATGTAGAAGGACTTTCTTACCATAATAGATACAAGATGGTCAAAAGTTAGACCATCTTGGCAAACATCAAAGACTGAAGCTATATAAAACTCATGAACTTTAAAATACCTTTACTTAGGAATGGAGCCCATTCTTGTCATTGTAAAACTGTAAACATTTAGAGAAATTAAAAAAGGAAGAAATTGTTCAATGGTCAATAGATTACAAATGTATACATGTCATGTAAGTAATGAAAAATGTGTAGAATTTTCAACATATATAATACAGACTTTCTATTTTACTGACAACATTATTGATAATTATATCAGTTACTCTTTTGAATTGCCTTCAACATATTGTGGATATTATGAATCCCTACAACAGCTAATGTCTTGGACAGTAAACAATGAACTTTCCTATTTGCTCTATTATTTGCCATTATTTCAAGGTTCAATTTTCAGTACCTTCATCTATCTCTCACCTTATTATGCTGACATTAAGATCTGAGAATCATCTAATTAAAATACTCAGTTTCATTTATTATTCATGTTATTGTGTCTGTGCTCACTAATAAAATGTTCTTCTCTTTGTCAAATTATTCTGAATTTTATCTCCTTGGTTTCTAAGATATAACTCACTAGCTCTGAACTCGGCCACTGCCAATCATTGTGGTTATCTCCTAATTTAGTATGCTTCATCCTGTCCTGTATCATATCTTCATTTCTAGAATCAATTTTTTTTACATCTAAACCAAAGGAGAACCTGATTATCATTAATCAAAAAAACTGAGTTTGGATTCAGATGGCCTGTCCATATTTCCCAGTCACAAACTGCTAATTTCTTAGTAAAGTTCTTGAAAAGATGGAATATATGCAGCCCGATTCCTGTTCCAAATAGCATGACACCTTCTGCCCATTTTAGCCCAGGACAGAGAACTGAGTTCCCAAACATCGCTCATGAAGAAAGATCAGTTATTTAATTCTGGTTCTATTTGACCTCTCATCACTGTTTGGCAAAGGAGATCGTGATATCCGCCTAGCGCAGCTAAGTCATTACTGTGATTTTTCACGTGTGGTCTTACCTTTCTAGATGACATTCAATGTGGAGTACCACAAGATTCAACACTCAATCCTGCATTGTTTACTTTGAACATGTTGCCTTTGTTGAATTAATCTAAAGGGCAAGTATTCGTCTATCATTTCTTTGATGATAAAATACAAGTATACCAGTTTTCCCTGACAGTATCCCTGGCTGTGTTCTACATGAACTACAGAGTGAACTGGCACCTCACCTGTGTGCCCTGTTCAAGCACAGCTTCACCTCAGGCTTTGTCCCTACCAAATGGCACACTGCTACAGTCATCCCTCTCCACAAAGGAGGAGTGACTACAGACCCTGGAAACTATCACCCCATTAGCCTGACAAGTCTGATATGCAAAGCTGTGGAACGCATTATCATGGACCTAATAAACAAATATATAGGAAACCTCCAAACTTTGGATCCCACACAGTTTGGTCTTTTGAAGGGTAGATCATGCCTGCTTAACCTGGTCAACTTCTTTGAGTCAGTCACCAGAGCTGTGGATGAAGGCAAGGTGGTTCATACAGCCTACCTTGATCTGGCCAAGTCCTTTGAAACCATTCCCCACTCAAGAATCATAGAAAAACTCACTAAGCTAGGCATCAACCCCTATATTACTAGGTGGGTTGCAAATTGGCTCACAGATAGAACCCACAGTGTGAAAGTAGCTGACTCCAAGTCAGACTGTCGACCAGTCATGAGTGGAGTCCCACAGGGTTCGGTCCTGGGTCCTCTCCTGTTTGGTATCTACTTCTCTGAAGTCCAGGCCAACACGAAGGGACTCTGGCTGACAAAGTTCACAGATGATTGCAAGTTGGGAGTCATAATTAACTCCCTAAGTGATGTTGACATCCTACAGAAAGGCCTCACTGAGACCAATGACTGGTGTCAGAACTATGGCCTTAAGCTCAATGCCAAAATTTGTGCCATCACCCCCTTTGGGAAAAACCCGGTTCCCATGAATTACCACATCGATGGTAGTCCACTGAACACAGAAGGTGTCATAAGAGATCTAGGAACATAGGTTGACACCAACCTCTTTTTTGACCACTACATTGCCAATGTGGTCAGAAAGTCCTTCTATGTGGCACATCTCATTATTAAGGATTTTGCATCCATGAAGAAAGAGGTCATTGTCTCCCTCTACTCTTCCCTCATTAGGCCAGTCATCGAGTACAATGCCCCATTTGGCATGTACCTCACTAAACACCTGCAACAACTGGAGAAGCTGCAAAAGTACCTCACAAATAGGATCCTAGGCCTTAAACATTTGTCCTATATGGACAGACTCAAAAAACTCAAACTATTCCCTGTCTCATATCACCAACTTAGAGGCGATCTCTGCTTGACTTACAAAGCCATGTCTGACCCAGGTCTGTTAGAAATGCTACATCTAAAGAAATCCCAATCCCTCCGCACTACATGCTCCAGAGACCGCAACCTCATTACCACAAACAGCAGAACAAGCTGGAGGGACAGGTTCATAACCCACAGACTACCCATGCTATGGAATAGACTTCCCATACATGTCAAGCAGAGTGCCTCACTGGCCCTCTTCAACAGAAATCTTGATGAGTAGATGAGAAATAGAAAATTCACCCTGGGGATCACTCCAGTGGCTCTACTTAATAGAGGCACTGGGAACTAAGGTTGGGTGGCATGATGACAAGGTAATCCTATGGGCTAGGCTTGTAAAGGCTCCAGGGCCATTAGCCTAGTACATACCTATGAACCTATGAACCCTCAGGAGTCTATGGCTGCTGAGAATTCTCTGATTGATAATCTTAACTGCAACTGCCACTGCATGTTTTTAACTGGCTTAACCTCAACACTTCAGTGATGAATACCATGGCAATTCATGTCACTTTCTGAGATTCATATGCTACAGTTCAACCTCCTATATATTTACTGAGGCAACAAGCTGGAATTTGTATTAAAACTACGTAATTTTGTCATGTCTTAATGACAGACCAACACTTAAAAAGATGTTGGCACTCACGTCTTTCTGTTTCCATTATGGGAATTACCAATGTTATATTCACTGAATTATATTGTATTGTGCTTATTAAGCACCTTGTTATATCTGAAAACCAACCATTTGTTGTTTTTGCCTTTGTTTCTTCTTGCTTGAGTTATTGCAACTTCTTATAGCCAAGACTGACAGAATCAGAACTTGACCACTAACAGGTGGTACAAATCCCTGTAGCCTAGCTACTAACTGGCACTTGTCATCACCACATTATACTGGTTTTATTAAGTCTGTATTGGCTACAGATTTCATAACATATTACATGTAAAGTTCTGATTCTTGTTTACTTGGCTATATATATTAAAGATCCCCACTATCTGAGAGACATTCTGGTTCTACATAATGCTTCTTGTGACCACTGTTCTGCCTCTAAAATTGCTGGTAGTTCCCAGCAGTATGTCCTGACTCCTTCTGCATTCATTCCTTTGACTTAAAGGCCTCTCTGCCTTGTAATTCACTATTGTTACAGCTTTATGACACCCCTACCTCAAGTGTATTCATGAGGATCATAAGGTTTTATCTGTTTGATTTAATTTTTAAATGTTGAATTTAGCTGCTGTGACCATTACTCCTCTTTTGGATTGTTCATTTGACTTATGAGTAACTGTTTAATTGAACTGGGTTATATGTGTTTTAACAGCACTGAGCATAGGATTTAAGGTTTTAAATAAATTTGAACTAGAAACTTGAATATCTGCTGTGAGAGGTAAATTTAATGTAAAATGGCTGAATATACAAATCACATGCAAGTAGCTATTCTCTTATGATTTTGATCCATAAATGGTTTGAAAACTCTCTTAACTGGCAATTGTTTTGCTTCAACTTTCTCTGCTAGACACCACTTTTAGAAGAAGGCATCCATATCCATGGCAAAAAAGTCACAGAGGACTTGAAGCCTTTCCATGTACGACTAGAGGAATGCTTTGCACAGCTGAAGGCCAAAGTGGAAAGTCAGTATGGTGTACGAGAACTGGTAAGCAGCAGTAAGCTCTTAAGTTTTTCAAAATCGAGTAAGTCAAAAAGTCTACCTCATTCCAGAAGGAAAGTGGGTGCGGAGGATAGAATTAATGTTAGTTTAATTAGAGATGGATGCTGGCCACGGCAAATACATGAAAGGAAGAAGAGCATTGTGTCTATAACTCAATAAAAAACAGTATTAGACATTACACCTTCAATGAGATCTCTCTCTATAAGATGATGATAAATTAAGTGTTAATCATCATACTGTTAAAGTTTTAATGATGCAAGTGCACTTAGGAATAGAATAAAAATAATGTTATTTAATTTACTGTATGTCATTACTGTGCAGATGATTTACATGGCTCATATATAAAATGACAGGGATACAGATACATACATATACACACACACACACACACACAGACACACACACACTCACACACACACATATATATTATATATGCATACAGGATTCCATGCATTCCAACTAATGTCAGTTGTTCTAAACTTAGAGTCTGTTCCTTTGGTCTAAGTACATTTGGTCTAAATGCATTTGCTTTAAGTGTGGAGTTTAAGTTTACATTGATATTTCTTTCACGGACTAGTGTATTTTTGACTGTGTACATTTAGTTTTTTAATATTATTATAAGTGAATCCTGGTTTAGACTCACTTACACAGCTATAGGTATACTGAAATGTGGGTGTTCTTTGTGAGGTCTCACACAGTGGGTTATGGGAGGTTGCTGTTTTACACTATTTACTTTTGTCCATGGAGCCGGAATATATAATTATCATTTCATGTGTGCGGTGAAGGGGAAGCCTCCTCCCCACAAAAACACTGTTTTTTTTTTCAAAGTAGTTTTGGTGTTTTGAATTTTAGATAAATGAGTTTAAGTGTACTGAATTTAGATGGAGAGATTTTTAGATAAATCAATATAGACCCTGTGTGAGTATGTGTGTGTGTGTGTGTGTGTGTGTGTGTGTGTGTGTGTGTGTGTGTGTGTGTGTGTGTGTGTGTGTGTATCTATATATATATATATATATATATATATATATATATATATATATATATGTATGGGTCTACTTGATATGTTCGACATTTCACAATGTCAAAATTCATATCGCCGAGACCATATGATCGACATTTGAAAATGTTGACCATACAAGTAGAACATAAGAAACAAAAACAAACTTACCTTAATGCTAATGCTACTAGCAGGGGGGGCTATGCCCCCCACATACCCTGGAACTTAAATATACCAATTCCGAGATCTCCCCACAGTGCAGAAGTGGAAATCTTTCCATTCCGCACTGTAGGGAGATGCTGGTTCCCCATGGTCGACATTTCAAATGTCGATCATATGGTCTTGGCCATATGAATGTCAACATTGTGAAATGTCGACCATTCGAAGGGGACCCATATATATATATATATATATATATATATATATATATATATATATAAAATTACATATATATATATATATATATATATATATATAAACACACAGTGGATATAAAAAGTGTACACATTCCCTGTTAAAATGCCAGGCTTTTGTGATATAAAAAATGAGACCACAATAAATCATTTCAAAACTTTTCCCACCTTTAATGTGACCTACGACCTATATAATTCAATTGAAAAACAAACAAATCTGTTAAGGGAAAAATATAAAAAATAAAAAACGTACAATAAGCTGGTTGTATAAGTGTGCACACCCTTAAACTAATACTTTGCTGCAGCACCTTTAGCTTTAATTACAGCATTCAGTCTTCTTGGGTACACACCTGCCATCAGTTAAAGAGACTCTGATAAACTACTACCAAAATAAAGTTCAGCTGTCATAGTATGCAGAGAGCTTACAAAGCATCAAAGGGATCACATTGTTGAAAGGTATCAGTCAGGAGAAGGGTACAAAAAAATTTCCACAGCAGTGGACATACCATGGAACACAGTGAAGACAGTCATCAAAAAGTGGAGAAAATATGGGACAACAGTGACGTTGCAAAGAACTGGACATCCTCCCAAAATTGATGAAAAGACAAGATGAAAACTGGTCAGGGAGGATGCCAAGAGACCTACAGCAACACTGAAGGAGCTGCAGGAATTTCTGGCAAGTACTGGTTGTATACTACATGTGACAACAATCTTCCGTATTCTCCATATGTCTGGCCTATGGGCTAGGTTTGCAAGAAGGAAGACTTTTCTTACACAGAAAAACATCCAGGCTCATCTAAAATTTGCAAACCAATAAATCAAGTCTCCAAAAAGCATGTGGGAAAATATTTTATGTTCTGATGAGACCAAGGTTGAACTTGTTGGCCACAATTCCAAAAGGTAGGTTTGGCACAAAAACAACACTTTGCATCACGAAAAGAACATCATCCCTACCGTGAAGCATGGTGGTGGCAGTATCATGCTTTGGGGTTACTTTCTTCAGCTGGAACTGAGCCTTTAGTCAAAATGGAGGGAATTATGAACAGTTCCAAATACCAGTCACTTTTGGCCTAAAACCGTCAGGCATCTACTAGAAAGCTGAACGTGACAATGACCCCAGGCATATATCCAAATCAACAAAAGAATGGCTTCACCAGAAGAAAATTAAAGTAAGTTTTGGAATAGCCCAATCGGAGCCCATACCTAAATCCAATAGAAAATCGGTGGGGTGACCTGTAGAGGGCTGTGCACAAGAGATGCCCTCACAATCTGACAGATTTGGAGAGCTTTTGCAAGGAAGAGTGGGCAAATATTGCCAAGTCAATGTGTGCCATGCTGATAGACTCCTACCCAAGAAGACTGAATGTTGTAATTAAATCAAAAGATGCTTCAACAAAGTATTAGTTTAAGGGTGTGGACACTTATGCAACCAGTTTATTGTACATTTTTTATTTTTTATCTTTTTTCTCCTGACAGCTTTGCTTGTTTTTCAATTGAATTGTACAGGTTATAGGTAACATTAAAGGTGGAAAAGTTTTGTGGTCTCATTTTTTTTATATCACAAAAACATGGCATTTTAATAGGGGTGTGCACACTTTTTATATCCACTATGTATATATATATATATATATATATATATATATATATATATATATATATATATATATGTGTGTGTGTGTGTGTGTGTGTGTGTGCGTACACAGACACATTTAAGTAAGTGTCACAAGAGAGATTCAGAGCTATAATGTTGCACCCACTGCACTGTTTTTTCCCTCACATACTAGGTAAGCAATAGCATTCTGATGGCAGTATATGTATGTGAACAACATATAGTAAATAACACTACTACCCATCCTAAATGTTAACCATAAACTTAGTTTCAATTGTTTTCCCAGCAGAAGCTAAATGCTCTAACTACCAGAAAACAAACTGGAAAAGTGTTGATCATCACTGGGGTAATGCAACCTGTATGACCAACTTTTTTAATGTGGTTTTTGCATGACATGTTTATTATAAACATGTAGTTTGATATACTGACAGAATGGCATAGTATGGTATCATCTTAGCAGAAATATTTTAAAACAGAAATTGGGATCTGCCAACTGTATCTAAATATAGTATTAATTATTAGTGAATAAAGGTTGTCACCGTGGTAAGATGTTGCCATATAGTAGTCAACAACTTAATTAAGTAATTCACTCAAGTGTCTCTAACATGGGGATAAGGCATAATAAATTATAATAATACTAACATAGTCAGGGGAAGTTGAAGAAATGCAACATTTTTTACCCATTTAAGTCCCTGGTTTAGTCTCATTTATAGGTTCATAAGTAGGTACTAGGCTATTGGTCCTAAGGCCTATATAAGCCTAGCCAAAAAGGTACCCTGGCTTTCACCACCCAAGAAGATTATTTTCCTGTGCTCCTGTCGAGCAGAGCCACAGAAGTGATCCCCGGGGTGAATTTCCTATCTCCCATCCAATCATCAAGATTTTTCTTGAAGAGTGCTAATGAGGAGCTTTGTTTGATATAGATAAGTAGTTTGTTCCAGAATATGGGAAGTCTCTGGGACAGGAATCTATCCCTCCAACATGTTCTGTTTATTGTGGTGACAAAGTTTAGGTCCCTAGAGCATGTAGCTTGGTGGGATTATGATTTCTTTATGTGGAGCATGTCCAACAGCTCTGGGTTTGACATAGCTTTGTATGTTAGGCATAGATCGCCTCTGAATATGCGATATGCAATGGAGTAAAGCTGGAGTTTTTTGAGACAGTCTGCATAGGGCATCTGTTTGAGACTGGTAATCCCCTTTGTGAGGTATTTCTGTGGCCTTTCTATTTGTTGTAGCTGTCTTGTAAGGTATATACCAAAAAGGGTTTTGTACTCTATAATGCGTCTAATGAGTGATGACTAGAGGGGAACAATGACCTCTTTTTCCTGGATGAGAAACCTTTTGTGATGAGGTGTGGCACATAGAAGGATTTACTGACTACTGTGGGGATGTGATTATCAAAGGAGAGACTACTGTCCACCTGTGTCCCAAGGTCTCTTTTCACACTTTCGGTGTTAAGTAGACTACCTCCTATGTGGTAGTTCATGGGTACAGAGTTTTTACCAAAAGGGATGACAATGCACTTTTTGGCATTTTACTTGAGGCCATGGCTTTCACACCAGGCATCTGTCTCAGCAAGGCCCTTTTGTAGGATTTCCACATCGTTAGAAGTTTCGATAATGGCTCCTAGTTTGCAGTCATCTGTGAACTTCGTTAGCCAAAGACCTTCTGTGTTAGCCTGATAATAGAATTTTTCATGTAATTCATATTTATCTAAACATCAGGTTCTGCTGGAGAGTTAAGGGGGTATGCACAAGGTCCACTGGGAATTTTAAGAACAAATCATTAAGTATTAGAAGACAATAAAGAAAGAACTGTGGGATTTGTAAAGAACCCCACCATAGGCACTAAGAATTGTAGGCAAAAGGGACTGGTTCCATAGTCATGGAAAATGTGATTCAGGCACACATTAACCACAATGAACAAATACCTTATTTACAGTGAATTTGTTTGTTTCTGAGTCACTTGGTGTTATAACTAGCACTGATTAGTGTTTTCCTGTTGTAATCACCTTTGGCTGCCCATGCATTGAGTTGGCATAGATAACCCCATTCATTCTCAAACACACACACATGCATACATTCAAACACCTGCAACAGACACACACACACACACACACACACACACACACACACACACACACACACACACACACACACACACTCCCATCCCTCTCAGCTGTTCCTAATTTTACAAAATGCTCCTGATTTTGCCTGTTATATCAACCATGTCCCTTACAATCAGTCGCTAATTACAAATATTAGACTTTCATACTTGTTATTGTTCAGAAAATACTCCTTGGTAAAAAAGCAAGTACTTCATGAGGTCCTCATGGTAGAGAAGAGTAAACCTCTTCAAAGTTAAGGAATTGCATTCTACTCCAATGATGCAAAGTTTGAAGATTTTTCTTCTCCTTATCTTAATCTTTTTAAAAATGGTTTACGGTAATATTTAAATAATCTTTCTGGTGTCTAGTTTTAGCAGATAGGATCTTTTTGGTGTTTATTTTTAGCATGGTGGACTAATGTTTTAGAAGGGTACAGAGCTTGAAGCTTTTCTCCCTTACATGGGTGTATGTGCATATATATATATATATATTTCTGTGTGTGTGTGTGTGTGTGTGTGTGTGTGTGTGTGCGTGCGTGTGTGTGTGTGTGTGTGTGTGTGTGTGTGTGTGTGTGTGTGTATATAGACAGAGAGATATTATTATTACTTAGGGCAGTTTAAATGATCACCCTGCTGTCTACTCTTAGCACATAAGAGTAAAGTTCTGCTTCTACTCTGTTAACAAGCTGTTCACTGTAAAGGGGGAACAAACTTTAAAGCTGTTTTTTTCCAACTTATTTAAGTGACTCAGGGTAATATTTACAGAGTAACCAATGGTATCTAGTATTCCTCCTATCATATGTCATTCATGCTACAAAACTGTTGTTCTGTTAACTTTTTAAGTGTGTTTCAGTAATATTTACATTTTCTCGGTGTCTAGTGTAATTCTCCCTTCAATATTGCAGTTGTTTTCAAAAAATGCATTGTGGTGCTAAACCTGTTGCTCTGCAATACACAATTATGTGCAGAGCTCATTGTAAATGGAGCCACCTATACTGAGCCAGAAAATATAGCAAACCTTCTGGCTGATGAATGCAGCTCCAACTTTACCCCTGTCTTCCCTCAACCTTCCCTCAGGAAATATCATTGAATATAACTCCCCCTACTATCACTAGAGAACAGGTCCTTAATGCTCTCTCTAAGACCAAGAACACTGCATCAATGGGACAGACAATATCCCAGGATGCCTTCTAAATAGCATGAAACATGACCTATCAGGGCCTCTGAAATTACTATTTAACTGTAGCCTCCAAACAGCCTTCGTGCCTTATGAATGGAGAAAAGCAACAGTCATCCCTCTGCACAAAGACGGACCATCTGCAGACCCTGGAAATTACAGACCCATAAGTCTCAATAGCCTTATATGTAAAACCATGGAATTATCATGGAGATGATCAATATATAGTAGACTTCCAGACACTGGACCCAACCAAATTTGGTCTCGTCAAGGGCAGATCATGTCTACTCAACCTGCTGGACTTCTCTGTGAAGGTCAGCAAAGCAATGGATGATGGTAAAATCGTTCACACTGCCTACCTTGACCTGGCCAAGACATTTGACACAATACCTCCCTCGGGCATTGTTGACAGACTCAAGAGGTTAGGTACAAACCTGTACATCACCTGGTGGATAGCCAACTGGCTCACAGACATGACCCAGGAAGTTAGAACTGGGGAGTCCACCTCGACAAAGAGGCCAGTCACAAGTGGAGTCCCTCAGTGATCAGTCCTTGGACTGCTCCTTTTTGGAATTTACTTCTCAGAAGTCAAGGCCAATGTCAGTGGTCTCTGGCTGACTAAATTTGCAGATGATTGCAAATTTGGAGCTGGCATTGAATCTCACATTGACACAAATGTTCTCCAGGTGGGGCTGACACAGACAAACAACTGGTGTCAGAGCCATGGACTAAAACTAAATGCCAAGAAATGCATAATAGTATGCTTTGGGAAGTCATCCATCCCTGGTAACTATCATATTGACAACACACCCCCTAGAGTTGACACAGTAGTCTGGGACGTAGAGACACACATAGATAGTAATCTAGCCTTTGACTATCACATGTCTACAGTGGTGAGGAAATCATTCTATATTGCGCAACTTATAAACAAAGGTATGGCATCTAAGTCCAAGAAAGTCATTGTTACACTGTGTTCAGCATTCATCAGACCAATTATTGAGTACAATGTCCCCTTTGGTATGTACCTAACCAGGCATACCCAACAATTGGAACTCCACAAAGCTTCCTCACTAAAAGAATACAGGGTGTAGGTAAGATGACCTATGCAGACCGCCTCAAGGCCCTATCCCCGTATTCTGTCTCCTACAGGCTTTTGAGGGGAGATCTCTGCCTAGCATACAGGCCATTGTCAGACCCCACTCTGATGGACCTCCTGCATATTCTTAAAACAAACAGCACCAGAATTACCCATTCCAAATACTTAAACCTTGCCTGTGATTTAAATAGAACCTGCTGGAGAGATAGTTATGTATCCCAGAGTCTGCCATGTCTATAGAACAGGATCCCAATCCATGTGAAGCAGAGTTCCTCCCTAACCCAATTCAAGTGCAACTCCAACAGTTGGATGTGAAACCAGAAATTCATCCCTGGTTTGGCACATATGTCTCTAATGGACACAGGTAACCTGTAAATAGTTCATCACCCAGGCCCATGCTTACACTTATTAAGGGTATCAGAACTTGTCAGAGATTTAGAATGCATGGCTAGGCTTAAAAAGGCACTTGAGGTCTTTAGCCTAGTAAACACATACAAACCTATGAACCTATTAGTTTTTTTATGTTAGTCAGAGTAATGTTTAAAATTACTCCCTGGTGTCATCTAGTGTTCCTCCCGGCTTTGTCTGCACATCTTTAGCACAGCTGTATAGAAGTATGTTAATCCCCACGAACAGACACCTCCCATCCCTCTTAACTGTCCTAATTTTACAGAATACTCATAATCATAAGTCTCTTACCTGCCCTGTCCCTCATGACTCATATACCATTAAAGTCAGACAATAATGCCAAACATTAGAATTTTAATACTTCTTATTTTTTAGAAAATACATCAGGATGCAACTGTAATCCCTCTATGAAGTCTTCAGTTGATGTAAAGCAATAAAGTTCTGCTCTGTTACAAAATTGCTTTGTGTTCCAAGCCTGTATTTTTTAATGACGTAGGGCAATTGATATGGCTTCCCTGGTGTCTAGTTTTAACACAGAAAACTAAAGTTCTGCTTATGCAGCAGGAGTACAGGGTTTATTGCCCTTTAGAACTCTTGTTCTTTTAACTTTTTAAGTAACATATAGTCATATTTAAAGAGCATCTCTGGTGTCTAGTTTTCCCTCCAGCCATACATCTTTCATGCTGCAAAAGTGTCTGTTAACTTTCCTTGGTGTGAAGTGTCACCTCCCATATGTCTTTTGTGCTTCAAAATTGTTGTTTTTTTAACTTCATCTGATATCTAGTGTTTCCCCCAGTACCTTAGGATATGCTTATTAGTCTAGGAAAGTTTAGATATATAACACCCCCCACACACAGACACACACACACACACACACACACACACGCATACATACAGCTCCCCCACTCAATGGCATTTATAGACACATTTACCCATTCATCACTCACAAATCTTTGGATTCTGAATGTCATATATTAAAGTAGTGTCTCTCAAAGTAGCAGAAACAACAGTCAAAGGAATGGCAGCTTTTGTATTCACTGTCATAATTACTGCATCCCATGTTGCATAGAACATATTTCCATAAAATAATTGGCAATTTGCTCATCTACTCACTCAACAAACTCAACAACCAATCATCTGAGCCATATCATTCATCATAATTTAAGTTGTCAGGCTTTGGGTCAATTGCTGTGCTAAACAAGATCAAGGTTAATGAACTGCTAGGTCTACTATTTAGATCTCTCAGTTGGTTGGATGGTACAATTTTTAAAATGTGTATAAATCTAGAACAAAATCCTCCAATTGATTTTAATGGTAGTTTACTTAATTCATATAAATTGAAGCATATCAATTGGAATGAGTTCAAAGGAAATTTACTAAACATTCATAAAATATAAGACTACGATTCTCACTTAGCAGTTACAAACTTCTACAGCACTAAATATAGGGTTATAATGGGCAAATTGTGTAATACTTTTAAAATGATGAAATATAGAGAATTAATAGTCCTGTTTGATATGCACTTACACATGGGGCTTCAAATCTAAAAATGTCTTACACATGTCAACACAGAATGTATGAGTAACTTAAACCACAATGCAAAAAGTAACACATTTATGTCACAACCTAAGCTGGAGCAAGATAAGTGCAACAGCTGTGGGGATGGAGTGGGAGGGGTGGAAATGTGATTTAGTGTTTCAGGCAGCTTTAGGAAGTGGGATTTATGGTTAGAGAGGGAGAAAATGTAGGTTTAAGGTGCAGGAATGGAGTTAAAGCTAAGGGAGTAACTGGAATTTTGGGGTTAGGGGAGTTTTATGTTTAAGGATTGAGAGGGATGTTTAGAGTCAGGGAGTGGGTGATTGGTTTTACATTTAGGTAGAGTTCAATGATTTGGGGTTTATTAAAGGGGAGTGGAGTTTTGGGTTTAGGGAAGGATCAGGAACTTCCTGTTTTGGGAGGGGCTAGGTGGAGTTTTAGGTTTAAGGAGCAGGACTAGAGTTTTAGGTTTTAGGAACAATTGGAGACTTTAGGTTTATGGAGGAGGAGTGGAGTTCTAGGTTAAAGGAAACATCAAGACTTTAGGATTAAAATGGGGGGGGTTACAGTTAGGGTTAGGGATTGGGTGGGAGTTTTAGAGTTACAGTCTGAGCTCTAATAGAGTTATAAAGTTTAATAGGTTCTTGTGATGGAAAGCCTAGATAATTAAGGATTGAGGTGGGTGTATGTCGGATGATCAGGTTTTCAGAAACTAAAAATACATATGGTCAAAACAATATGATCGAGTTTCTGAAAACTCGAACATCAAAAAAAGGACAAAAAACACAAAAATCTACATTTATTTACATTTTTGCAGGGGAGCAAGCACCCTCCTGCACCCTACATGTAGGGGGCTGCACCCCTAAATATATATATATAGACCAATTCTGAGATTGCACTACATTGAAAAAAATGGTACATTTCCTAATCCGCACTGTACCACTATCTCCAGTCAAAAACTTTAGGTTTTCAAAAACTCAGTCATATGGTCTCAGCCATATGAATTTTAAGTTACTGAAAACCCGATCAACTGATAGGGATCCATTTATGAGACCCATTTATGTAGTGGGAATTAGAGAACTTGCTATTTAGAGCAAATGGAAGTGAGCAAGTCTATCATAAGCTACTAGCACGCAAGCCTTGCAGATCCCATTTTATTCTGTGTATCCATATATACCAAACTTTCATCTTGGTTAATGTAGACCTTACCTGTTCTGAACCAGTGACTGACAGCTGTGGAGGAAAAAATTTATGTCATCATAAATTATCTTAAAATCTACTAGGGAATGAAAATGTGATACATTGCCATCATTCATTTGGCAATGTGTCCCAGATCCCTAATAAATGAGCACTGAATAAGTCTGATAATACTGAAGAAAATGACTTTCATTCTCCTTGATTTCTGTACAGCCTGGCACTCAGTAAGTCAGTTAACTGCCACTTAATAACAAGATAAGCTAAAATTATATTTCTGACACTATTGCATGTCAGTATTGAAAGTAACAATAAACTATAGTCCTCTGACGGATGGCATTTACTATTACTGTGTAGTACTGCAAACTAATATTATACATTACTAGACTTATGCACATTACATGTTACTTTCCAGCTGAGTTTTTCAAGCATTGTCAGTATTGCATTTGGTATGTAAATACATCATAATTGTTGCTTAAATGCTCTGCAGAATGCTTGCATCATAAATTTATTCCAATGATTATGGCTGTGTATCCTGAGAAGACACAGTGGCTAGATGTGTGCTTATATAACTATATGTACTTTTTTTATTCCTAAAGCCATTTGCAGAAGAAAAAAGACGAGCTCAGCGTCGCTCAACAGTTATCTCCTTTCGTCCACTCTCAATGATGATGTCTTCTTCATATGGCTCTTCACTGTCTGAGAAGGATGCTGTGATTAGAGTTCCTGCTGACAGGTAGGTACAGAGTGAAGAAAGCAAAGCAAAGAGAATTATGCAGAGGAAATCACCTCACAAAACAGTTTAATTAAATGAGTGTACACAGGTGCTGATTTGTTAGCATTTTGTGGTAGTGTGCATAACTTTAAGGTAACATCAAGCAGGGTGGCAGCGAATTTCATTTAAATAAATATTCTAGACCAAGAAACAGAAATTGTGCCCAAAATCTCAAACACAGCCACCCGAAGCAAGTTTAGTTTAGCACTTTCATTTATTTAATGTACAAACTTCTTCAGAACAAGATGACAAACTGAGCAGCGATAGACAATATATACAAAAAGCATTAACTAAAATTGGTTCCTGCATTTGCTATTCTTGTCTTATGTTGGTCGGAGACAACTGGTCTTTCCAAATGTAAACATTTGAAGTGTGTTTCCTTTTATAGGAGATACATTCATTATCTGTTTTGATTTTGGACTGGTACTAAGGAGGAATTTAACACCTTTTTGAAAGACATTAATGGTAGTTATGATGGGCTTGTTTTTAACCTTAGTGAAATATTCACTACTGTCAACTTCTTGGACTTATGTATTTCTATGGATGTACAAGCCAAACATTTTTCTATTACCATTCATCGTAAAAAATATTTTCTAAGAATTACCTGCATTACACTAGTATGCATCCTAGCTTTATGAAGAATAATATTGTTAGGGAGCAGGTTATACATTTAAGCCATCTGATAAGTTCTGATAAATTGTTTATCAAAGAGGTCGATTGTCTGACCAATATGTTCACTGATAGAGGATATCCAGAAACAAAGTTAAATGAGATCAGGGGCAAAGTCATCAGTGGGTGAAGCACTAAATTTCCTCCTATTTTGTTGAATGGATTTGTTTCTAAGGAAACAACATGTGGTTGTGGTAATCTTAACAGAAGTCTTACATTTTCCGTTCCTGTAGGCATTGATTCAGACAATATTAAAAGAATATTGCATGTTAACTAGAAGGTAGGGAATGGTGAACTTGCATGGACAGTGTGAGATTATCCACAAGTTATTTACAAGAAGGTGTCAAATATTAAATTGTTGCTTGAATTTATTGATTATGCCACTAGCCTAGGTGTTCAAGGTCCAGGTGGCACCTATCCCTGGCATGATTGCAAACAATGTGAATTATTAATTCAGTACAAAGCATTTATTTAAAAAATCTACAAAAACCTGTTATGAGCAAAAGAAGATTTAGTTGTGAAAGTACAGGGGAGGTTTATTAAGCCAACTGCTCAAACTATGAAAGTTACTATGTTGCAAAAACAGTTAGAGCACTTTACAAAATAATTTATGAAAACCTGGCTGCTATCAAAAAATGCGACTTTACTAATGCACTGTCCAAACATGCTAGTGAATGTGAAAATTTTAGGAAATTTTCTTTTTTCATTTTAGACAGTGTATCTCCTATGCTTTTTATTGATAATTTTAACACTGCTTTAGAGATAAAAGAACTGAAATGGCAGGTTGCTTTAAGAGCTGACCATACACCAGGCTTAGATGGAATCAATAATATTAAAGGCTTGCTTCAAAACAGAGTTATTTAATCATTTTAAACTGCTTTTAATTGGATGTTTACATATTTAAATGGTTTAAATTTACTGTCTTAATTTATAGCTCATTTTTATTGGCTAGTTAGTTAGTTACTGCTTTTTGTATATATTGTGGGTCTATATCAGAACATCAAAGTTTTAAAACTTCAAATGTTCTAATATCAACCCATTTTGAGCAAAAGCTAAAAATAGCGAAGCTGCAGAACACCAAATTCTTTCCTAGGGAAAGAATTTGGTTGGCCGGTTCTGTGGCTTCGGTATTTTCAGCGCTGTGGTGGAAATTTACGGGTCGGGTTCAGGTAAGTGTGTGATTGTGTGGTTGTTAGGATTAGGGCACAGGTTAGGTGAGTTAGGGTTAGGGCGTGGGTTAGGTGAGTTAGGGTTAGGGCACGGATTAGGTGAATTAGGGTTGGGGCGGGTTAAGTGAGTTAGGGTTAGGGTGTGGGTTAGGTGAGTATGTGATAGTGACGGACCTTAGGGTTAGGGTTTGGGTTAAGGTAAGTGGATAGATAGTAGTGTATGTATAGTTTAGTGTAGGGTTAGTTGTAGGATTATAAGTGTATGTGTGTGGATTGATGTTTTTTAGGTGTGCTTGTGTTGTGTGTATGTGTTTCGTAATAGCGAATTTTTTCCCAAGGAAAAAAATTGCTGTTCTGAATGTTCGATATAATGTGGTTTAGATATTTTAGGTTCGATGAAATAGCGTTTGCTATATTCATCTTTCGATAGCGTGATATAAATGCTATATTGTCTATTACTGCTCAGTTTGTCATCTTGTTCTAAAGAAGTCCGTACATTAAACGAATGAAAGCACTAAACTAAATTTGCTTCGAGTGACTGTTTTTGAGTTTTTTAGCACAATTTCTGTTTATTGAGTTTATTATTGGTGCCTTCTGTTGGTGTTAAGATTTTTTTAAATATGCTAGACCATTTTTTTTTTTTAAATCTAGCTACATTATTATTAAACAGACTACAGGTCAGTTGCTTCAGAAAATAAATGCGATTCCATTTTTTTTTGTCCAGAAGATAATTATTGCATACTATAGCATATACTAGTCATTTGCAAATAAAGTAAAATGTGCTCAGAATACTGTTTGGACTGTAGAAGTATTTGGTTGTTTTGCATAAAAACCTGCTGCTCCACACCACAGCCTGTCATTTTGTTTATCCACTGTACAGAGGATAACCTGGTTTATAATATTACTGCACTCATCTAGCATATTCATAAGCTATCTGTCAATCATGACTATATAGAAAGGAAGATTTAAATTGGCTTTATACATGACACTATTGCAATTAGTATTACAGACAAATGTAAAACAATCAGCACACTGTCATCCCACTAGTGTAAATCAAGGACAGAATCAGACTAATGTCCACATATTAAACTTGCATGGTTACATCTTTGAAGGGCATCATATACACACTCAAAAATACATATACATATCTGAACTTAAGTTTTGGGGGTTTATTTTGTGTGTGGGTGTGTGCTTATTATTTATATCTCTACAGTCTTCAATGTTTCATTTTGTCTACAAGTGTTTTTCAAGTCACCAGTCATCAACAAACATCTGATTGACTTGCCTGCGCTACAAGATCATTGTTAAAGTGGGGAAGGTATTTTGCCCATTTCCTCACTATTGTGTGATCTCAGGATTAATACATATAAGTATAATGGGATGTAGAGTCATAGCCTCCAACATCAGGGGTGCAGGAGGGATTTCCCTCTGCAAAATCAGTTGTTGTTTAGCTTGCATGTTCCGGGATTATTTTCTGGAACATGAGCAGTTTCCTATTAACCTTTTAAGACTGCAGAGTTTTTTTCAGTTATATGTGAGCCAATTTAATGTTTGTTAGATCAGCTTATATTTTTCTGTCTATCTATCTCTCTATCTATGTACATACACACACACACACACACACACACACACACACACACACACACACACACACACACACACACACACACACTTTGACATACACACACACACACATATATAAAACAAATGTATATGTAAAGAGAATATAATAAATGTATAACCATAAAACTAGTTTTAAGTAGGAATAATACAAAAACTAAAGTCATAAAAATGTGCTTCTAATAAAGGTCTACAAAAAGCTATGCACTGAATATATATACCCAACTTGTATCACCTAGAATTCTGCAGAAGAAAACAGTAATTCAACTGAAATCAACTATAAACAATCATAGGCTTAAACATCAACAACATTAAAAACAATATGAAGCCAAAAGCATAAAAAAATCTGAAACATTAAAAACACAAAAAGGAATATTCAGAACCATGCAGCACACTGCAAAAACCTATTTTCATCAGGTCTGCACATTGTAACGTGCTTCTGATTCAGACACTGCTCCAGTGCAGCAGTCTACTAGCCAGGCATTACTGCATGCAAATGTGGCAGTCTGGGGCAGGCATAATGTAAATTAGTCATGTGAGCATCCCCATAACCTTACAGTAGAATTAAATACATAAAAATAGTAATTCAAAGGCAAGCTCTATAGTGCTTCTTTGGAAAAAAGTGATGGGAATGTACACAATCTTTTATGGTGCACACTCATTGTTGTCTATGGCAAGAACAGGACTGTTCGTGCCACAAGAGGTTAGTAATGCAAGGCTGTGTGTGTGTGTGTGTGTGTGTGTGTGTGTGTGTGTGTGTGTGTGTGTGTGTGTGTGTGTGTGTGCACATGTCTGTAGGTATCTGTGCAACAGAGCTGCATGTGTCAGTAGGGGAATAATGATTGTTCTACTGCTCTGTGTGTTTAATTCAAGCACATACAAGTGAGCCAGAAATGAGCTTTTCATATATGTAGCCCTTGCATATCTCTGAATCGCTTGCTATTCTTGTACTATATCTCACTAGCAAGCACTATTAGTTGTATGATAGTATTGTCTCTAAATATCTCAAAAGTTATTGACATTTAGTAGTCATCATGTTGTGATCCCATTGAAGTATTAACATCCATGTTACTGGTGTTTTTAAGTAGTAGCATATGTTCTGTTGAAGTTTTGTCTGTTAAAGTAGGCATGTTACATGGATGACCTTGCATGATTTTGTTTACTTGTTTGACATATATTTTAATTAAAGTTGGAAAGTTTGATAACCGTGTAAATGGACTGGTTGACAGACCTTTTTCAGCCATGGTCCAGCCACCAAGGTGCAAGACAGAAAATTATAGTCAGACTGAAGAGTAGACAAGAATTGTGCTTAGTACATTTTTATGTTATTTCCAGTTATAAATGCAAGTAATATATTAATGTTTACAGTATGCATTCGACCTTTGGTCATTTGTTAAAAATGTGTCTTTACAAGAAGGATGTGAACTGCAAGGACTAGCCATTGTCAAGAAAGCAAGAGCATTTAGTGTCCTTAAACAGCACTTCTTTTAGTTTGTTTCTAAATAATTGAAAGTGTCCCTTGCTGCCTTACTTCTGCATGTAGCTGATTCCAAACAATTGGACCAAGTCTGGAGAAAGCTCTTTCTCCTCTGGAGGTTTTAACATGATGTCTAATGACAGTAATGCTGTCTTCTTGTCTGGGGCTCTTAAGTGTGCAGTTAACCCTGTTAATTTGTAATTTTGTTTTTCGTTTTTTTTTTTTTTTAGGGGGGGGGGCAGTGTCCCATTTTTAGCATCTTGTATTTCTGAAAGCTAAGTAGAAATGTGACTTTATTATTTAAATTATTTTGGAGTTCTGCAAGAACAAATCTGCAGATTTTGTTTATAGTAGTTTTATTTTACTTGTGTTTGCACTAGAATGTAAAGTTATAAGGGGGAACTCGTTTTTGATTTTAGAGATAAGCATATTTTTACCTATATAAGTAGGACCTATAGGGGTGAGGAGCCTGAGATTCTATACTATAGTTTTAGTTGGTGGAGTGTTTTACTTATAATATTGTCAGTATGCTTTGCCAGTGATAGATTAGGATCCAGGGGGATACCCATATGCTTCAATTCTGCTAAGAATAGCAATGCATTGCAGTCTGCATCACTAATAAATTGATTTGGAGATTTAGGGAGTTTTTGCAGAGTGCCAAATATGATGTTAAACTTGAAGGAATTGACTAGGAGCATATTTTATCTGTCCAGTGGTATCAGTCTGTAAAGCCCATGATTCCTGTTAAAGACTCAAGGTGTTCTTACATAATTAACAAACACACCAAAGGCCAGCACCGAAAGTTCCAAATCCCAACATTTATTTAAGGTAACCTAGTGCTACATAAGCACTAAAGTAACAGCTCGATCCTCATACTAGTTTCGGAAAAAACCTTCTTCAGTGAGGAAGAAAGACATAATGACAACTCACTGGTAAGCATAGATGCTTATGAATAACTCGGGACCAATAAAAAACAGGAGCACATAATTTATGTGCATACATAATGAGTAACAAAAAGTTACATTCCAAAACAAAACAAAATGCACCTCCATAAGCAATACATATTATTTAGGTGCAATCAAAGGCATGAATGCCAAGAAGTGTCAGAAAATGTTGGAAATAAAAGTCTGTTGATCATATATATCTATCAATGCGAAATATAACAAAACAGTATCTCATACTTGTTGGGAATGTGTAATGCATGACCAAAAACACTTTGACAGGTATATAAACTGTCTGTAACATGTCTAACAAAATGTAACAAAACAGTATCTCATGCTTACTGGAAATGTATAATGCATGACCCAAAACACTATGACCAGTATATAAACTGTCTATAGCATATTTGAGCTAAAAATTATCTAACTATATAATATGTTATATAAAAAATAAGGTCCAATGATAGCCAAAGGGCTGGCACAATAACCAGTATAACAATGCAATAAACCTATCTAGAGCTGATAGTTGACAAAGGTCAAAACGGATACCAATGAAGAGTAACAAGCTCTTATTATAATCATGGAATGTATAATCTCTAGCCAACTACAAAACACAAAATGATACATGCTATTGGTATCATATGAAACACATAATTGTGGAGCCAGAAACCAGTCTGAAATTGACCCATACCATATGTAAATAAGTGTTACTAAACCGTGTGATATAAGAAATGAGGTTGGATCACATGCTGGCAATAATGCAAGCACCATACACTGTATGCAGAAAGGGGTAGTATACAACATAACCCCAATTTCTGATATGATATAGTATACAAGTACATAATGTATCTTGGTATCTATACAAAGTGGTTATCCTCTGATAATAAAGAAAACCATCATAAAGGTATATACATGTGATAACAATAATAATACCCCATTTGGCTGATACAAATGCAACTGCATGATAGATAACCAAATATAATAATACAGGTCTGTGTGTTGACAGCATGGACTGGGAGTATTTTTTATTTTAGCCCAAATGTTCATTAAGACCAGGTGGAAATAGTGCTCCTAAATGGATAATCCAATATTTCTCTTTGTGGCTAAGTATACTTTGCCAACCTTGTTGATTGTGTCTATTTCCCATGACTTTATCAATAATCATAAACATGAAATTGGATGTTTTGTGTTTGATTGAATGTTGGTATAGTATTAGTGGGTTTTTTATTGCGTATTTCACTCCTGTGTTCGCTTATCCTGATTCTCAGTGAGCGGGAAGTTTAACCCACATAAAAAGCGTTGCAGTGACATGTTGCTAGATAAATGACCCAACTAGATGAACAATTACCAACTATACGTACATCATATACTTTGCTTGTATTGGCACTGGTAAATTGTTTAAGCTTATTCACCTGGCTACACGAGCTACAATGGCCACAAGGAAAGGTGCCTAACAGTTCGTCCCCTGTAATGGTAAGTTGTTTGTAATGGGCACCACCACTCTCCTGATGTTTAAAATGTGAAAACAGTGTACCCAAGGTTTTGCCTCTCCTGTAAGTGATTGAGCATTGGTTGCCCAAAATCTGTCGTAAATGGTCATTAGCTAATAGGATGTTCCAGTTTTGGTTCAGGATATCCCTAACTATCTGATGGTTCCTACCATAAGTGGTGATAAATCTTATTTTGTCATCTTTAGTGCAATCATCTCTGTTCTTATATTGTAATAATGAATCTCTATTCTGTCTATCAGTCCAGATCCTAGCAGATTCAATATCAAAATCTGAGTATCCCCTGTCCAAGAACCTATGCCTCAAATCATGTTTGGCTGTATCATAATCGGTATTGGAGGAATTGATACGTTTCATTCTTAAGAATTGAGATTTGGGGATGTTGCGGATGGTGTGACGTGGATGCATGCTAGATGCATGAAGCAATGAATTGAATTGTAGATACTTTCTATGTGTTTTGGTGTTAAGGGTATGGTCGCTGTTACGATAAATCGTGACATCCAAAAAATCGATTTTGTCTTTATCTGATGTGATTGAAAATTCAATACCCCATATATTATTGTTTAAGTATTCCACAAATTCCAAAAGATATTCAGTATCTGCACGCCACACCATCCAGCAATCATCCAGGTATCTCCTCCAAATGTCCATCTCCACAAGGTAAATGTTATGTAAAGGGTTGTAAATCACATATTCTTCCAAATATGCCATGAAGAGATCGGCATATATGGGTGCAAAAGAGGCACCCATGGCTGTACCTCTCAATTGCCAATAACATTCACCTTGGAAATAAAAGACATTTTTATTGAGGACATGTTCACATATACATATAAGCAGTGTGTTGAATCCAGGTGGATATATTTCAGATTTAGTCAGCCAAAATTCCAAAGCCTGTAGACCTCCCCAATGAGGTATGCTAGTATAGAGAGATTTTACATCCAAAGTGCACATGATCCAATTTGGATCAAGCTGGGTATCCTGAATAATATTCAAAAACTGTGTTGTGTCCTGAATTCTAGCTCTGACATGTATCAACAAAGGTTTTAAATACTGAGTTAAAAACTCAGACAGTGGTTCAGTCAATGAACCATGACCAGATACTATTGGTCTACCCGGAGGACGAATGATAGATTTATGAATTTTTGGTAGCAAATATAAAATCTCCTTGGAAGGATCCTTAACCTGGAGATGTTGTAAAGTCTTAGAAGTAATAATGCCCTCATCCACTGCCTGATTGAGGAAGATGTCAATCTCTTCCTTAAATTTTTTGGTTGGATCAACACCCATGTGCCTATAACATTCAGTGTCAGAGAGTTGTCGGAGACCTTCCTGAATATAGTCATGCATATTTTGAATGACCACAGCTCCTCCCTTGTCAGCTTGTAGAATGGCAATAGTGTGGTTATTTCTGAGCTCAAATAGTGCCTGTTTCTCTTCTGATGTCATATTATCTGGGGCAATATTGCATTCCAAATGTGGAAAATGTAGGTCTTTAAGCACTGCTTGTTGAAAAATGCCAACATTCTTATTCATTGGTGGCTGAAATGTGGATTTTTTGAACGTAAACTCAGAAGATCTTTGAGATGTAATAGTATCCTGTTCAGAAAAAAATATCTTAAGGTTAAGTTTTCTACAGTATTCCATAACATCCAAGGAAGTGAGATAATGATCAGAGAAAAAGCTTGGAACAAAACCCAAACCTTTATTCAGGATATTATGTTGTGCATCAGTGAGTATAACATCTGACAAATTTAAAACATTTTCAAATGATGTGGTCAGTGTCTCAATAGGGCTTGAATCAAACCTGGCATGGATTCTGTTCTTAGTTCTATGGGTGTGTTTCCTCCCCCCTCTGGATTTCCTACCATGTCTAAAGGGAGGTGCGGATTGGTAGTCTTCTTTTTTAATGGAGAGTTGGTAGAAATTCCTCCCTCACTATCTGTATATGATGACTCCTCCCCTGATGTGCTCGTGTAAGTTTGATCTCTGTGTTTCAATATGGATCTCGGTCTCTTCCTGGACCTGCCCCTGGTCATTCCTGTTTGTGTGTCCTGAAACCTGACAGTTCTCTGTATTTGAAAAGGTTGTCCCTTTGCATAATCAGTCACATCTCTGTTAAATTTTTTAACCTTTCGGTCCTTGATCAATTTATCATAATTGGTCAATTCTTTGGACAGCCTATCCAATAGTTGGTGATAGTTGTGATTGGATTGGAATTTTTTGCATTCCACACTTAATTATTTTATTTCTGAAACACATACATCAATCATCCTCTCATAATAGGAGGCTAAGATTTTTACAAAAACCATAGAGCCATTTCTTAGTGCCTCATCCCATTCATCTGTCAGCCTCTGTTCAGATCTGCCGACTAGTGGACGGAGTTTTATTCTCAAACCTCTGGGCACCAAGTTCTTGTATAAATATGCTTTAAACAGTCTCAGATGCCAAATGTTGGCTCTGAGACTTTTTAAACCTTTCTCCAAATTACGAAATGCAGTTTCACAACTATCACCCCTATCCAAATTGTTTTCACTCTGGTTGTTGCTTGAGATTTGGCCAAGACCAAATATGCCAATATCCTCTCTATCAGCACACCAACCATCCAGTAGTTTGTCCAATTCCATGACCAATATCAATTTGGATATGCTGTCCAAGAATCGAATGTGAGAAATCAAAAACTGTCAAAAATGTGAATAATATCTCAGGAATGAAGGACAGGGCCAGTCAGAAACCCACTGTCCAACTGTGTGATAGTTAATGACAGCAAAAATCCAAATGAGAGTTATGTAGTTTGGAACAAGCACAAGGAGAATCAAAAAACCAAACCAATAAGGGGAAATGTAACTAGTATGAGCTAAAAGGTAAACAGTTAAGGATCATTATAAAAACTAATACCTTGTCAGAAATTATTGTAATGTAACTACCATAGAGGTCTATAACATGAATCAATAGCCCACAGAATAATGGACCAATACTGATTAATACAGAATGACAAAACCTAATAGTGAACACCCTAGATGAAAGGGTGCTAAGTGACTATATGTGGTAAAGTTAACTATCTCATATATATGAAAAAGAGAAAAACCCATATATGTCACACACCACCCAGTTGTTACACAACCCACCAAAGGGCCTAGAATATATAGAGTAAGTAAAATGTAATTCGAGGGTATGTAAAACACGAGTTTGCCTGAATTACTATGTGTTGGGTGAAAAAATGCAAATACTGATCAGGTCAATAAGCTATGGTACATAAGTCAACATAATGTTACCATGTCTAACCTAAGGTTGCAAGTGGTTAACCAACCATCAACATGTCCAAAATTTAGGACCATATAAGAACGACCCTTAATTATGATGGTCACAAAATAGTAGTGATCCAGTAAATAACGTGGGCTTATTAGGTAACATCCAAATTTCTAATAGACATCATACAATAAAGACCTTTCCTGTGAAACAAATCATTTTAGGGCCCAAATTCTGAGATAGATCACAATTTCCACTGTTAGTAACAGTGGACCAACTATTTTAAAAAAACAGTAATGTGTGTGATCAAAAAATCATTTTGCCCTAAACCTAGATGTACGTCTTAAGAACTGGCTAAATAATAATATACTTTTAGTCATCTAAACATCCCAATTTAAATAAACCACTTCAGTTATAAGTTAGCTGTCTGTTCCATGGTTGAATATCCATAAAGATATGAAAATTGGGCACTCCCTAAACATAGAACCAACCCCCTACTATAATATAAACAAGGTTATATACTAATAAGATATGTAGGTTAAGGTGCAGTCTGAATTACAAAATGAAAAAATCTCTTATCACATAATCACATGATATACATATAAATAACATCAACATAAACTGAGGTCCACATTTAGAAATATTAAAGCAAAAAAAGTGCTGTAATACGTAGCTAAACAGATACAAACTTCATCAAACCCAAACTAGGTAAATATGAAGTCACAAGGAATTAAATGAAAAAGAAAAAAAAACAGTTCGTTTCTCCAGTCCCAATAGTTTTTATATCTTATAAACAATAGAGGTTTCTTCTTCACACAAGGAAATCATGACTCTCAAAAAATGGTATTGCGAATCAGGATACAGTTATTAAAGGCCCATGAATGTAACTTAAGGCCAGGTTCATCAAACAAGTAGTGAAAAACTTTCTGACCAATGTAATAATTGCTTGAGTGTCTCTAGAATACAGCATAGAATAGAGTTCCCAAATCCGTCACACTCAATGCTCTGTTTCGCTATATCAGTGTAGTTAGAAAAAAGAGTCTTTGAGTATTATGACAAAAAAAAAAATGAGCACAATTATCAAGACCCGTAATAGCATTTACCAAAGTCACACCTACAATTTGAATCCATTCGTTGTATATCCAAGGCGAACTTGGAATTCAGTTGTTGGTAAAGACAGTCCCTTTGGCTAGCGTATCCCAGATACCTGCACACTCAAGTCAAAACATGCAATATAGACCATTATTGAAGCATGATTTGTAAAACAAACTAAGTATACTTTGCCAACCTTGTTGATTGTGTCTATTTCCCATGACTTTATCAATAATCATAAACATGAAATTGGATGTTTTGTGTTTGATTGAATGTTGGTATAGAGCATTAGTGTTTTTTTTTTTTTTTGCGTATTTCACTCCTGTGTTCATGTTTATGATTATTGATAAAGTCATGGGAAATAGACACAATCAACAAGGTTGGCAAAATATACTTAGCCACAAAGAGAAATATTGGATTATCCATTTAGGAGCACTATTTCCACCTGGTCTTAATGAACATTTGGGCTAAAATAAAAAATACTCCCAGTCCATGCTGTCAACACACAGACCTGTATTATTATATTTGGTTATCTATCATGCAGTTGCATTTGTATCAGCCAAATGGGGTATTATTATTGTTATCACATGTATATACCTTTATGATGGTTTTCTTTATTATCAGAGGATAACCACTTTGTATAGATACCAAGATACATTATGTACTTGTATACTATATCATATCAGAAATTGGGGTTATGTTGTATACTACCCCTTTCTGCATACAGTGTATGGTGCTTGCATTATTGCCTGCATGTGATCCAACCTCATTTCTTATATCACACGGTTTAGTAACACTTATTTACATATGGTATGGGTCAATTTCAGACTGGTTTCTGGCTCCACAATTATGTGTTTCATATGATACCAATAGCATGTATCATTTTTGTGTTTTGTAGTTGGCTAGGAGATTATACATTCCATGATTATAATAAGAGCTTGTTACTCTTCATTGGTATCCGTTTTTGACCTTTGTCAACTATCAGCTCTAGATAGGTTTATTGCATTGTTATACTGGTTATTGTGCCAGCCCTTTGGCTATCATTGGACCTTATTTTTTATATAACATATTATATAGTTAGATAATTTTTAGCTCAAATATGCTATAGACAGTTTATATACTGGTCATAGTGTTTTGGGTCATGCATTATACATTTCCAGTAAGCATGAGATACTGTTTTGTTACATTTTGTTAGACATGTTACAGACAGTTTATATACCTGTCAAAGTGTTTTTGGTCATGCATTACACATTCCCAACAAGTATGAGATACTGTTTTGTTATATTTCGCATTGATAGATATATATGATCAACAGACTTTTATTTCCAACATTTTCTGACACTTCTTGGCATTCATGCCTTTGATTGCACCTAAATAATATGTATTGCTTATGGAGGTGCATTTTGTTTTGTTTTGGAATGTAACTTTTTGTTACTCATTATGTATGCACATAAATTATGTGCTCCTGTTTTTTATTGGTCCCGAGTTATTCATAAGCATCTATGCTTACCAGTGAGTTGTCATTATGTCTTTCTTCCTCACTGAAGAAGGTTTTTTTCCGAAACTAGTATGAGGATCGAGCTGTTACTTTAGTGCTTATGTAGCACTAGGTTACCTTAAATAAATTTTGGGATTTGGAACTTTCGGTGCTGGCCTTTGGTGTGTTTTTCATGTTTGGTTGGCCGTGCACAGCCGTACTTGCGAGGTGGAGTGTGTTTACGTTAGATGTTCCTCGCTGTTGGCATTTAGTTCCTGCCCTCGCTGGAAGGAGAGGACTCCTACCCTGATGTGTTCGTGAGTTTGGCCTCGCTGGTTCGTTCATGGATGCTTTCTTTTTTGTTTACTAATCTTGGGACCATAATATTTTTTTTGTTGAATACGACTTGCACCTCATAGCGATAACAACGGAGCAATCTTTATCGCTGACTTGGGCCTAGGCGTTTTACATTCTTGGATACGCCAGCTAAAGTGCGCACTTTTACAACAAAATGAAAGTTGCTAACTACATTTGGATATATTAGGACTGTTTTTTCTACCATTTGTAAGATTTTCACCAATTCCAGTGCGGGACATTACAGGTATGCTCATTACATATCTCATATATATACGGGCTACCAGCATTATATTTTTTTGACCATATTGATACCGTTGAATGGGGTGTCAGTTGCGACGGATTTTGGAACTTTAATTTTACATCGCGCCTCAACTTGGAGACTATAGTCACTCATAACATCTAAGGGGTTTTCAACTATTTGTTTTACAAATCATGCTTCAATAATGGTCTATATTGCATGTTTTGACTTGAGTGTGCAGGTATCTGGGATACGCTAGCCAAAGGGACTGTCTTTACCAACAACTGAATTCCAAGTTCGCCTTGGATATACAACGAATGGATTCAAATTGTAGGTGTGACTTTGGTAAACGCTATTATGGGTCTTGATAATTGTGCTCATTTTTTTTTTGTCATAATACTCAAAGACTCTTTTTTCTAACTACACTGATATAGCGAAACAGAGCATTGAGTGTGACGGATTTGGGAACTCTATTCTATGCTGTATTCTAGAGACACTCAAGCAATTATTACATTGGTCAGAAAGTTTTTCACTACTTGTTTGATGAACCTGGCCTTAAGTTACATTCATGGGCCTTTAATAACTGTATCCTGATTCGCAATACCATTTTTTGAGAGTCATGATTTCCTTGTGTGAAGAAGAAACCTCTATTGTTTATAAGATATAAAAACTATTGGGACTGGAGAAACGAACTGTTTTTTTTCTTTTCATTTAATTCCTTGTGACTTCATATTTACCTAGTTTGGGTTTGATGAAGTTTGTATCTGTTTAGCTACGTATTACAGCACTTTTTTTGCTTTAATATTTCTAAATGTGGACCTCAGTTTATGTTGATGTTATTTATATGTATATCATGTGATTATGTGATAAGAGATTTTTTCATTTTGTAATTCAGACTGCACCTTAACCTACATATCTTATTAGTATATAACCTTGTTTATATTATAGTAGGGGGTTGGTTCTATGTTTAGGGAGTGCCCAATTTTCATATCTTTATGGATATTCAACCATGGAACAGACAGCTAACTTATAACTGAAGTGGTTTATTTAAATTGGGATGTTTAGATGACTAAAAGTATATTATTATTTAGCCAGTTCTTAAGACGTACATCTAGGTTTAGGGCAAAATGATTTTTTGATCACACACATTACTGTTTTTTTAAAATAGTTGGTCCACTGTTACTAACAGTGGAAATTGTGATCTATCTCAGAATTTGGGCCCTAAAATGATTTGTTTCACAGGAAAGGTCTTTATTGTATGATGTCTATTAGAAATTTGGATGTTACCTAATAAGCCCACGTTATTTACTGGATCACTACTATTTTGTGACCATCATAATTAAGGGTCGTTCTTATATGGTCCTAAATTTTGGACATGTTGATGGTTGGTTAACCACTTGCAACCTTAGGTTAGACATGGTAACATTATGTTGACTTATGTACGATAGCTTATTGACCTGATCAGTATTTGCATTTTTTCACCCAACACATAGTAATTCAGGCAAACTCGTGTTTTACATACCCTCGAATTACATTTTACTTACTCTATATATTCTAGGCCCTTTGGTGGGTTGTGTAACAACTGGGTGGTGTGTGACATATAGGGGTTTTTCTCTTTTTCATATATATGAGATAGTTAACTTTACCACATATAGTCACTTAGCACCCTTTCATCTAGGGTGTTCACTATTAGGTTTTGTCATTCTGTATTAATCAGTATTGATCCATTATTTTGTGGGCTATTGATTCATGTTATAGACCTCTATGGTAGTTACATTACAATAATTTCTGACAAGGTATTAGTTTTTATAATGATCCTTAACTGTTTACCTTTTAGCTCATACTAGTTACATTTCCCCTTATTGGTTTGGTTTTTTGATTCTCCTTGTGCTTGTTCCAAACTACATAACTCTCATTTGGATTTTTGCTGTCATTAACTATCACACAGTTGGACAGTGGGTTTCTGACTGGCCCTGTCCTTCATTCCTGAGATATTACTCACATTTTTGACAGTTTTTGATTTCTCACATTCGATTCTTGGACAGCATATCCAAATTGATATTGGTCATGGAATTGGACAAACTACTGGATGGTTGGTGTGCTGATAGAGAGGATATTGGCATATTTGGTCTTGGCCAAATCTCAAGCAACAACCAGAGTGAAAACAATTTGGATAGGGGTGATAGTTGTGAAACTGCATTTCGTAATTTGGAGAAAGGTTTAAAAAGTCTCAGAGCCAACATTTGGCATCTGAGACTGTTTAAAGCATATTTATACAAGAACTTGGCGCCCAGAGGTTTGAGAATAAAACTCCGTCCACTAGTCGGCAGATCTGAACAGAGGCTGACAGATGAATGGGATGAGGCACTAAGAAATGGCTCTATGGTTTTTGTAAAAATCTTAGCCTCCTATTATGAGAGGATGATTGATGTATGTGTTTCAGAAATAAAAGAATTAAGTGTGGAATGCAAAAAATTCCAATCCAATCACAACTATCACCAACTATTGGATAGGCTGTCCAAAGAATTGACCAATTATGATAAATTGATCAAGGACCGAAAGGTTAAAAAATTTAACAGAGATGTGACTGATTATGCAAAGGGACAACCCTTTCAAATAAAGAGAACTGTCAGGTTTCAGGACACACAAACAGGAATGACCAGGGGCAGGTCCAGGAAGAGACCGAGATCCATATTGAAACACAGAGATCAAACTTACACGAGCACATCAGGGGAGGAGTCATCATATACAGATAGTGAGGGAGGAATTTCTACCAACTCTCCATTAAAAAAGAAGACTACCAATCCGCACCTCCCTTTAGACATGGTAGGAAATCCAGAGGGGGGAGGAAACACACCCATAGAACTAAGAACAGAATCCATGCCAGGTTTGATTCAAGCCCTATTGAGACACTGACCACATCATTTGAAAATGTTTTAAATTTGTCAGATGTTATACTCACTGATGCACAACATAATATCCTGAATAAAGGTTTGGGTTTTGTTCCAAGCTTTTTCTCTGATCATTATCTCACTTCCTTGGATGTTATGGAATACTGTAGAAAACTTAACCTTAAGATATTTTTTTATGAACAGGATACTATTACATCTCAAAGATCTTCTGAGTTTACGTTCAAAAAATCCACATTTCAGCCACCAATGAATAAGAATGTTGGCATTTTTCAACAAGCAGTGCTTAAAGACCTACATTTTCCACATTTGGAATGCAATATTGCCCCAGATAATATGACATCAGAAGAGAAACAGGCACTATTTGAGCTCAGAAATAACCACACTATTGCCATTGTACAAGCTGACAAGGGAGGAGCTGTGGTCATTCAAAATATGCATGACTATATTCAGGAAGGTCTCCGACAACTCTCTGACACTGAATGTTATAGGCACATGGGTGTTGATCCAACCAAAAAATTTAAGGAAGAGATTGACATCTTCCTCAATCAGGCAGTGGATGAGGGCATTATTACTTCTAAGACTTTACAACATCTCCAGGTTAAGGATCCTTCCAAGCAGATTTTATATTTGCTACCAAAAATTCATAAATCTATCATTCGTCCTCCGGGTAGACCAAAAGTATCTGGTTATGGTTCATTGACTGAACCACTGTCTAAGTTTTTAACTCAGTATTTAAAACCTTTGTTGATACATGTCAGAGCTAGAATTCAGGACACAACACAGTTTTTGAATATTATTCAGGATACCCAGCTTGATCCAAATTGGATCATGTGCACTTTGGATGTAAAATCTCTCTATACTAGCATACCTCATTGGGGAGGTCTACAGGCTTTGGAATTTTGGCTGACTAAATCTGAAATATATCCACCTGGATTCAACACACTGCTTATATGTATATGTGAACATGTCCTCAATAAAAATGTCTTTTATTTCCAAGGTGAATGTTATTGGCAATTGAGAGGTACAGCCATGGGTGCCTCTTTTGCACCCATATATGCCGATCTCTTCATGGCATATTTGGAAGAATATGTGATTTACAACCCTTTACATAACATTTACCTTGTGAAGATGGACATTTGGAGGAGATACCTGGATGATTGCTGGATGGTGTGGTGTGCGGATACTGAATATCTTTTGGAATTTGTGGAATACTTAAACAATAATATATGGGGTATTGAATTTTCAATCACATCAGATAAAGACAAAATCGATTTTTTGGATGTCACGATTTATCGTAACAGCGACCATACCCTTAACACCAAAACACATCGAAAGTATCCACAATTCAATTCATTACTTCATGCATCTAGCATGCATCCACGTCACACCATCCGCAACATCCCCAAATCTCAATTCTTAAGAATGAAACGTATCAATTCCTCCAATACCAATTATGATACAGCCAAACATGATTTAAGGCATAGGTTCTTGGACAGGGGATACTCAGATTTTGATATTGAATCTGCTAGGATCTGGACTGATAGACAGAATAGAGATTCATTATTACAATATAACAACAGAGATGATTGCACTAAAGATGACAAAATAAGATTTATCACCACTTATGGTAGGAACCATCAGATAGTTAGGGATATCCTGAACCAAAACTGGAACATCCTATTAGCTAATGACCATTTACGACAGATTTTGGGCAACCAATGCTCAATCACTTACAGGAGAGGCAAAACCTTGGGTACACTGTTTTCACATTTTAAACATCAGGAGAGTGGTGGTGCCCATTACAAACAACTTACCATTACAGGGGACGAACTGTTAGGCACCTTTCCTTGTGGCCATTGTAGCTCGTGTAGCCAGGTGAATAAGCTTAAACAATTTACCAGTGCCAATACAAGCAAAGTGTATGATGTACGTATATTTGGTAATTGTTCATCTAGTTGGGTCATTTATCTAGCAACATGTCACTGCAACGCTTTTTATGTGGGTAAAACTTCCCGCTCACTCAGAATCAGGATAAGCGAACACAGGAGTGAAATACGCAATAAAAAAACCACTAATGCTCTATACCAACATTCAATCAAACACAAAACATCCAATTTCATGTTTATGATTATTGATAAAGTCATGGGAAATAAACACAATCAACAAGGTTGGCAAAGTATACTTAGCCACAAAGAGAAATATTGGATTATCCATTTAGGAGCACTATTTCCACCTGGTCTTAATGAACATTTGGGCTAAAATAAAAAATACTCCCAGTCCATGCTGTCAACACACAGACCTGTATTATTATATTTGGTTATCTATCATGCAGTTGCATTTGTATCAGCCAAATGGGGTATTATCATTGTTATTACATGCATATACCTTTATGATGGTTTTCTTTATTATTAGAAGATAACCACTTAGTATAGATACCAAGATACATTATGTACTTGTATACTATATCATATCAGAAATTGGGGTTATGTTGTATACTACCCCTTTCTGCATACAGTGTATGGTGCTTGCATTATTGCCAGCATGTGATCCAACCTCATTTCTTATATCACACGGTTTAGTAACACTTATTTACATATGGTATGGGTCAATTTCAGACTGGTTTCTGGCTCCACAATTATGTGTTTCATATGATACCAATAGCATGTATCATTTTTGTGTTTTGTAGTTGGCTAGGAGATTATACATTCCATGATTATAATAAGAGCTTGTTACTCTTCATTGGTATCCGTTTTTGACCTTTGTCAACTATCAGCTCTAGATAGGTTTATTGCATTGTTATACTGGTTATTGTGCCAGCCCTTTGGCTATCATTGGACCTTATTTTTTATATAACATATTATATAGTTAGATAATTTTTAGCTCAAATATGCTATAGACAGTTTATATACTGGTCATAGTGTTTTGGGTCATGCATTATACATTTCCAGTAAGCATGAGATACTGTTTTGTTACATTTTGTTAGACATGTTACAGACAGTTTATATACCTGTCAAAGTGTTTTTGGTCATGCATTACACATTCCCAACAAGTATGAGATACTGTTTTGTTATATTTCGCATTGATAGATATATATGATCAACAGACTTTTATTTCCAACATTTTCTGACACTTCTTGGCATTCATGCCTTTGATTGCACCTAAATAATATGTATTGCTTATGGAGGTGCATTTTGTTTTGTTTTGGAATGTAACTTTTTGTTACTCATTATGTATGCACATAAATTATGTGCTCCTGTTTTTTATTGGTCCCGAGTTATTCATAAGCATCTATGCTTACCAGTGAGTTGTCATTATGTCTTTCTTCCTCACTGAAGAAGGTTTTTTCCGAAACTAGTATGAGGATCGAGCTGTTACTTTAGTGCTTATGTAGCACTAGGTTACCTTAAATAAATTTTGGGATTTGGAACTTTCGGTGCTGGCCTTTGGTGTGTTTTTCATGTTTGGTTGGCCGCGCACAGCCGTACTTGCGAGGTGGAGTGTGTTTACGTTCTTACATAATTCTCAGAAATGACCAAATTAAAGAGTTGGTGTGCAAAGTTGATCACACCCTGTATCACTGATGGTGCAGAGGTGACATCCCTCCAACATAAAAATGTTTATGTTTTCCGTTGTCAGTCAAATGCCATGTGATATTGGTTGTGTTTGTTAAAATGGCAGAGGGCTAACCTCATTTTGATTATACCATCACAAGCCAAGGTCTTTCAAACCAAACTCAATCTTCTTAAAAAGAAAGACAGCATTAAATGTATATTTATTATTATTATTATTGTTGTTATTATTATTATTATCAAACCAAGATTCTTTTTTTCTTAAAAGGCAAAATTTAAATGTGTATCTATTACTATTAGTATTAGTATTTCTGTTATTATCTAAGACTGTAATCCTTTGTTTTCAATGAAGTACATTTACATTCCACTATTGTAATAGAGCAGACTGTTACCTTCCTGCATTCTGTGGCCAAAATTCTTTTTTCAATATTTCATAGCTTTAAAACTGATAGCAACACAGAGAGCTATAGAAGAAAATGCATTATAGTTTAAATAGTTTATATTGTTTAAAAGACAAAGGGAAAAGCTCTGTAATGTCAACTGGGTAGTTCTACAATGAACTGTTGACTTCCACGAAGCCGGTGATCCAAAATATCCAAAAACAATGCCTAAAGCACAGAAGGGTGAAAATTTTCAGTGTGTTTTTTTTTTTTTTGCACAGTTACAAGCCCACTGCACCCTCTGATGTGAGAGTCCCGCCCCCCCCAAACTTATATATACCAACTTTGTTGTTGCACAGGCTCCATGCCGCGGTGGTACGGCGGTAGCATTGTTACCTCACAGCAAGAGGTTCTCCCATTCAATTCTCAGCTTGGCTTGGGAGTGCCTTCTGTGTGGAGTCTGCATGTCCTCTCCATGGTTGGGTAGCATTTGAAAGACATGCATGCGTAAATGGGCGTGCCTTCATTGAAGGTTGGGCGTCGAGCTGGCACCTCGGCATTTTGTAAAAATCTACTGCCAATCATTAGTGGACCGGAGTTCCGCTGTGGCGACCCCTTACCGGGAAAAAGCCAAAAGACAAACAACAAGTCCTTGTACAGGCTCCAAAACGGGAAGAATCTTCCAAAAAAAGTTAAACATTGCCAGCAAGCACATATAGAAACTGAACCAGCAATGATTTCCAGTGAAAAAGGGAGATCAACATTCTGTCTCTTAATATTTTTTCTGCATCTTGACCAGCTGAAGAGGAGCCTAACTATGCAAGTCCAAAGACAAAATACTTTTTGTTCAGCATTTTGAAAACTGAATTACTGCTGAATGTAAAACATGCACATTTGAATCTTATTTAGACATTTCACAGTGTAATCTGTCCCCATTACTACTACTGCTACACACACACACACACACACACACACACACACACACACACACACACACACACACACACACACACACACACACACACACACACACACACACACACACACACACACACACACACACACACACACACACACACACACACACACACACACACACACACACACACACACACACACACACACACACACACACACACACACACACACACACACACACACACACACACACACACACACACACACACACACACACACACACACACACACACAAACACAAATGAGCACACACACATGCACACACACACACACACACACACACACACACACACACACACACACACACACACACACATACACACACACGCACACACACACACACACACATACACATACACAACACAAATGAGCACACACACATGCACACACACAGACACATATTCACATGGATTTTCTCTTTTTCATGTGTTTTCAGTTCACAATGGTGTGAGCATTGGCTGTAAATGGTTGCTACTGCTGATGTGACACTCCAACCCAATGTGCAAAAATGGGAAAACAGATTGGGGATCGATGGATCTATTCTCAATCAGTTAGAAAGACCATTCAACCAGAAAGTATTACAAAAAATATTGTAAAATGCATACATGTATATTTTTCTGAATATTTACTGTGAACAAAATTTTGCTTATTTTAAAGGGGTAATAAAATATGCGGGTTAACTCCCTGAGCAGACTATATCATACTGTTAAGAGTTTATGTAATCATTCTTTGGGACATAATAGGACTCTGGAAAAAAGACAGATTAACCACCGTGTGCTGTTTTTCAAATAAAGATAAAGTTATTTAGCAAGTATTTAATTATGTAGACAAGCAATTAAAGCAAAGGTAGACCCAAACTGAAGTGAACATGAACACAGGTGTATGTGACTCGTATATGGGTATATTAATGTAAAATATGCCCTAAAGCATTCATTTAAGACATTCACACACACTTTGTCCTTTTCTTTCATTCCCTATATCTTCTATAATGATATCCTTGTTAGATAGATGGAAGGAATAGTTTACCATAAACAGTACCTATCGATTACTATTAGGATTAATAACTATGATTTTTGCCGAGAGATTTCCCTTATTCCTCTTAGATATAATGACTTGATGAAGTTTAATAGTAATTTCAATGGATGAAAGCGCTTAGTCAATAAAATTATGGCATTGCTACTTCTAGTCATCTGTGTTCTTGTTTTTATATCCTGCAGTATGGATTATGGTTATTTATCAGATAATTATATTTGGACTACTGTCTGATGACCTTTTCTTCCAAAAAAAGAAAATCGCTTCTCGTTCTGACCCTGTGCTATGATTTTTAAATATCTGTGCTGCGATTTTAATGCAGAAAGGTTGAAAGGTGTGCCATAAACTAGGCCAAGTATTTTTAAACACTTACATAATTTTGATTTTTTAAAGTTAAAAATATTGATGTGTTTTATGATCTCAGTAAGACACTCTAGGGCTGTGATGTGATTCATTTTATAAGTACAGGAAGGGACTGTAGGGATGTACATCAGATTCATCTGACACGTTATCAGTCGCTAAAGATACTTTGTGCCTTATTAGGTATTTTACCATTTCCCTCTTGTCTTATTGCTTGTATGATGCACCAGGTTGACAAGATGTTAAAAGAACGTTGACATTTCTACAACTGAATGCAGGCTTCTAACAAAGTAAGGTAGTGAAAAACTTAACGAGATCAAAGGTTATGAAATGTAAATAAATACATTGATTTTAAAATGTGCTTTCATTGAATCTGTCACAGCACTGAGCCTCCTTTGCCAAAGAAAAATCTGAGCAAGTCTCAGGAGAAGATTTCAGATACAGAAGAGGTGAAGGCTGAGCAGAAAGATAACAGAAGTACTCTATTCTTTGGATATAAGCAAGATGAGCAGAAACCCTCAGGATTGGATATTCAGGAGAAGGTACTGTGCATTAGATTAATTATATGAGTGAGAGCTACAGAACGATCCCACAAAAGCAATATCTAGCTAGACGTAGCTGTTAGTGTTACATGCACATCAAGCAAATGTTGGTTTCTAGCATTATGTATCAAACAGCTCCTTTTCTGAAAGATGTATTAGAAAGACAGGGACCATTCAAAATGCAAATATTTCAACTTGTTTTAAACCAAAGCGGTTTTAACCTGGAATGCTAATGAATGGAAATTTGGTGGGGTGGGATCTCTTTCATATTAGATGCCTATTTACTTAATTGTATTACAGCACCATATTTGATTGCTTTTCTTTGATCAAAGTATACTTGCATTACTTTTTTTATCTATTAGTCTCATTGAATAAACTGTCTTATATTTCAAATAGTCTTTATCACTGCAACTATTACAAATGATTAAATACAATATGTAGTATACCGCTTAAGGGTGGTATTCATAGACAGAGTGCCACAGAGAGTCAGTGTATGGGAAAGTTAAAAAGATCTACAACTGATTCATAGACATCAAAGGACTGGGGCTGTAGATGAGACCTACTACTGTGCAGTAATCTGCTAGTGTTGTGTACAATATATACAGACGAGCATGTTGGCATATATAACAGTGATAATGCAGTTCAAGCACAGTAACATCTAACATGGCTTTGCAAAGCAATCCACAAATGAAGTCAACCACTAAAAAGCTTACTGGTTTCCAAAGCAGTAGGATTACCTTGCCTTGAAATTGCACATAGAAGCATCCCTCACAACATATCCCTGCATGCAATTGTATGTGTAGTCAAATGCACGTGGGCATAGAGTCACAGGAATTAGATATACCTATATTATGTACTTGCATCCCTCAGACACAGACACACACACACACACACACACACACACACACACACACACACACACACACACACACACACACACACACACACACACACACACACACACACAGTCCCAAACATAGTGCAAACACAGTGTTGTAACATGGCACTGCTGTGGCTGATGGAGCACAGCTGCTTCTCATTTGCCCAGCCAAGGAAAATGGCTATAGACTGTAACATGAAAGTGATGTCAGCCACTGAGAAGACACCTGTAATGAGACACACATGGAAGTGGTGCATATGAATGGGGAATAAGCTGAAAGTGGACCAGACTTTTTAAGCCCACTTATGTCACCATGTCTCTGTATATAATGGTGAATATTTTGGTCTGTGGAATTGTGGAGTGCAGCTACAAAATATGCCCAAAACTGCCATGCAGTTTTGATAAGGTCCAGTGACCCAAATGACACTTGGTAAACTCAAAAGCAGAACCTCAAGTACTATTTTTCTGTGGAAGCTTTGCATGTCCCACCCACAATGATTCCTTACTAGAAAAATTGTATGATTGGAATCATATGATTAGAAGACTGAAACAGTTCCTAAACATTTCAGGAACTGCCATTATATTCTGTTTTTATAGGTTATCTGAACTGTCTATAATGTTGTCCATCCCAGTTCTGTCTCAAATTGTTCTGCATTTGTTAACCTGGGTAGAGCAGTGATTCACATAGACATTTTCATGCCACTGCCGGAAACACTGACTAGTTAAATGACTTGTTCAGAGTAAGAGACTGGGCAAATTGAAGCTGAAGGAATCAAACTCTGGATTAAAGAAACTAGCTTTTAACAGCTGATAACCTTAATCCTCTGTACTAAGTATTTGACAAAGCCTGTGCCTGGAATGCACTTTTGAGGGAGCCAGCACTAAACTGGGAAATTAATATTAAAAATAAGTGTCAATAATAGACAAAATGTAATAACTACATTCCATAACACCTTCCAAGATTATAAAATTAGCTTCTGCTTGCAACAAAAGTCAGTCAGTCATTAGCCTCCTTCAATTATAATCTTGATGTGTGTGTGTGTGTGTGTGTGTGTGTGTGTGTGTGTGTGTGTGTGTGTGTGTGTGTGTGTGTGTGTTTGTGTGTGTAAAGATGTATGTATATAGATATATTTACCTATCTATATATACACCACACACCCTGCTATATAAATAAACAAACTGAGATTGCACTACAGTGAAGAAAATGATACATATCCCATGCTGTGCTGTACGGTGATCTCCATTCAAAACGTTCGAAGTTTCAAAACATTGATGTTATGGTCTGGGCAGTTTGAAGTTCAACGTTTTGAAACTTCGAGCCTCTGAAGGGAATCCATATACATATTTATATATATACATAAAATATACTACATATTCCCCAAAATTAATCTTTTGAATCCACAGATAAAGTAAATTATAAGATTCTAGGTCTCAAGGCCTAGATTGTCGCTGTTTGCCCTACCCTTTGAACATAACCATCAAGCTATAAAATGCCATGTATACTTCTTTAACTTGCCTTTTGTTAAATATAACTATATCGTCACCTTATAGCTTCATAAAGACCAGGTAAACTAAGCTTGTAAAATTAATATGGAAACAAGAAAAGGTAAAATAAAGAAAAAAAATATCCTACTGGCTTATGGAAATGTTGGCCTGATTTTTTTTTCTAGCCTGCAAATCTGTGACATGTTTCTGTCACATTTCTAAGAATCATGGTAACCTACAACAAGGTCCCTTGGAAGCAAATCAGATTATCTATCTGAAGTACTTCATCTTTCTATCATTTCTTTCTGAATTTTCTCCTTCTCTTTTCCTAATCCTAAGTAACTTATTCATTACAGGCCATTGGTTCTCATCAACCAAATCCATTAATCCACCATTTCTAAAACTGAATTCCTAGAAGTTATTCCCAGTTATTGCTAAAAAACTTTCTTGTATCCAAGAAGCAGATAGCCATTTTAACCTGCCAAACCATTGCTGTAATGCTCTGGTTCCTGCTGGAAAATACATCCACGATAAATACGTTTGAGAACCTTCACCATACTTTGTACTTTGTATAGCTTCTGTTTCTATATGTGTTAGGACTATCTGTTTTCAAAGCCATATACCATGTGATCACAGAAAGCTTCTGCCATTTTTTGTTATGCCTACTGAATGCTGTCATTCTGAGATACTATTAATTGTATTACTTCATATGCAGAGTCCTCCAAACATTTGTGATAGCTAGGGGAAATTTTAGATTTGAAACTTAAGGCAAAAATATTAGCTTTTCAAATACATTTACTTTATCCTAGAGTGTAGGATCTCTTACAGGAATACAATCCACAAAATATTTTATACTCTGTCCCAAATGGTATCCTTAGTCTATAAGAAGGCAAATCCTACTTGTAGGAGGTTTATCAAGGGTGGACTGAATATATGACACCAAGTTGTCTTTGAATATACGGATCTAAGGACTTACTAATCAGAAATTTTAGACTTTTAAAACCTGACTGATTGGACTATTGTTCACCTAATCTCAATACCTGCACTAACAGGTCTTGTAATAGCTAACATAAAACCCATCCCTCCAAGTTTTGACAAAAGTTTGATGGCAATACTTATAACTTTAGCCAAAACATATATCACAAACAGATGAAAACTTTCTGTCTACCATCTGAAAAAGAATGGGTGCATAATGTTGTACAGCTGTGCTGTCTGGAAGCTCAGATGATTAATATATCAAGAAAACCTCTTATTTGTGAGCTGAGCTTATAAGCAGTCTATAAGCACTGAGTGTTGGTATAATCATCTTAACTTGATCTCTGTTTGTGCTGTGTCCACACGTGAAAATGATAAATTAGTAATGGGCTATTAAACTGAACTCTCCATTAACTCCATCAAGGCAATACATAACTTAGAATATGCACATCTTCAAATGTGTAGAAAGATACTTAACTGCATATGCAGTTGCTTATGTTCAGAAGCTGATGCTTATATTCATCTGGCAGTGCAACAATGTTTTGCAAAGAAGAAAAATAATATTTTGTGTTAGACTCACAGCTATCATTTTTATAGCATTGCACCTTGCAACAGCATTGATGATGATGCCAGTTCTACTGAATACCATGAAGCAGCAAAAGAGATTTACACCACTTTGCCATATGACTACAAGCACACACTTATGGCATTTGGAGTCAAGGGAAAGGCACAAAATATGGAAAAGTCCCTCCTAACTGCTTGAATGACAGCCACACTCTGACCAACCCTTGCTCCAGTGATGGGGAATGATCAGATGTTTATAGCAAGGGTGAATGGTTAGCAGGTATGGGACATTAAAAAATAATAAAAAATGACTGGAAGGTAGCAATAACCACTTCCAAAGGAGCATCAGGTTCATCAGGTAATTCTCCAAAGCTGAGTCATTTATAATCTGTTGGCCATCTGATTTTAGGTACATTTTTAACTGACCTTCATATCTCTTCCATGTTACCATGTTTCATTTCTGATTTATACTTTTCTGGTCATTTTCTAGTGACAGTCTGGTGATCTCCCAATGTATTAATTTTATGGTTTCTAGTAATTATTTTTTTACTTATACTAATTTTGAATTTTTGTGGATTTTCCCTTAACTGAACATAGCTAACGGGCTCATATAATCCACACAATGAGGGATTATGGCACTCTCCTACAAAAGACTTGTCATCAGAGGTTTTCCACGGGGCTTTATGTTTGGTCTTCTACTCTTCAGTATATACTTTTACAATGTTCAAACTGACATCAATGGTCTGTGGCCGACAAAGTTTACTGATGATTACAAACTCAGTGTTATCAATAATGTTGTATCTGATACCTATACAGTACATACTGCAAATGGGCCTAAACCATATGCAGTATGTACTGTATAGGTATCAGATACAGTACATACTGCAAATGGGCCTAAACCATATTATAACTTATTGTCATGAGCACTAACACAAGTTCAATGCAAAAAAAAAAGCAATACTGTGTTCTTTGGGACAGAGAAATACCCTTCTACATACCACATAAATGACACTCCCTTCAAAGCTGATACTGTTGTTACAGACCTTGACAAATTTCTGGACAGTGAACTTCCTTTTTTATCAGTGTCAGCTATTGTCAGGAAATATAGCTACCTTGCCCAACTGATCACCAGTTGTATATGCTCCAATTCCAGATAGCTGCTTGCTCTTTCTCTCACTGTCTTCTTCCCTAATCAAACCTATAGAGCACTCCCTTTACTATGTACCTGTCTAAACATACTGCACAACATGTGAAACCACAATGATTTCTCATCAAGAAAATCTCAAGAATGTGCTCTCAAAGTTATCCAGATCATCCAAAAGCCTAAACATTCTACTTCATCTCCTACACGCTATTGTGTGGTGATCTACACTTGGTCTACAATGCTATGAAAAGTCCAGTACTGCTTTACTTTGTAGCTTGACAAAATTGGAAATGTTACAAATATTCACTGCAAAGAAGGCCTAAATCTACACAGAATTTCAACAGAACATTTTGGAGGGACAGATACCTCTCCAAAAACATCCTCTTTCCATGAAATAAGCTCTTATCTATGTCAAGGAAAGTAACACCCTAACCATCTTTAAAATAAATCAGAGGTAAATGGATGTTTATCCATGTGTTGACCCCCAGGCTTGCTTGTCAGGCCCTTATAGAGAGAGGGAGAAACTGGCGGGAGTTGCAGTGGCTAAGCTTCTATGATCTTCTGGGCTGATTGTCTAGAGCAAATCAATGACTTATGACTCTATGAGCTCTTTTTTCTAGTTAAGCTTCTTCTGGAATGTAACTTCAAGCATTGCTGGTGGATCACTGGCAGAGGTACCTCATGATACTGGACTGCTAGGCTGCAGCTCTTCCAAAATAAAATTTCTTTTTTTTTTAATTTGTGTGCAAGTTTTTTTTTTAAGTAGCAAATTCTTCCATTTCAGGACTCAGAACTTTTGCCTGTGTCCACTTTCTATTAAAAACAAGTCAGCTGACTTAGCACAGCTATTTTTAAAACACCCCAGTATTATGCTTATACCTACATCGAGAATAAGGAGATTATGCCTTATTACAGGTCAGGGGGTGTAGAAATGTTTCTTTAATGTGGGTTGCTTTTGCACAAGATTAAGCAGCAAGCAGCATTTTCCATCGTTTGTGACTGCCTTAGGTGATTGATGCCTGAGGCACAATGAATGAAAAGTGAAATAATATTATATGTGACTCACAGCTAGGACTGTCAGAGTGGGTGAAACTTTTTTATTATATATATGTTTTTTTTTAATTAAAATCCTTGGTCTCCACTGTCAGCCAGCTTGAACGTTGGTATTTTTTTGATAGTTAATATTGTGTGCACACTTAAGTTTTTGCGTGTATATGTGCACATATGTGTTTGTAGAAGGACTGCACTGTGTGTGCCTGATAGCAACAAGCTGAAATATATTACTGTGGCCATTGTTTGAGTATGTATTGATTCATTTATTTAATCACAGTCAATAGCTATGATTGTCGGCCATGAGTGTGTGTGTGTGTGTGTGTGTGTGTGTGTGTGTGTGTGTGTGTGTGTGTGTGTGTGTGTGTGTGTGTGTGTGTGTGTGTGTGTCTATAGAGAATGAAAGGATGTAGCAGGCTGCATTGTATGCATCTGACAGCAGTGATCTAAAATGTATTATTGTAGACATTTTTGAGTGTAATTATTATTATATTTGATGAAAATCAGAGATTTAAAGTGTACACAGTCAATAAAGTGGTTGTCATTGGTAAGCACATCTAAGTGTTTTGTTTGTGCGTAAGTGTATGTGAGTGTGTGTGTATCTGTGTGTGTTTGTCTCTGCAATTGATGGGCATACAGGCAGTGTATGGATGAAACTAACATCCCTACTGTCTTTTGATCACAGTTAAACAGTCATTGATCTGGCTTAGCAGGTCTAGTGTGTGTTTAAGTAAAGCAAGGTGAAATATGCTAATGCAACTATTTTTATTTGATTGGAAACTTCATATCTTAGGTGCATTTAGTCAATAAACCGACAAGAATGAGTGGGTGCTGAAGCAATATGTGAAAGAAAGAGAGTGACCTCACTATTGTTTGATCACAGGTAAATAGTCATTGTCCTGCTGTAATACAGCAACACTCATTCCAGTAACCTCACCCACTCAGTTACTTTCTGCAGCCCACAGCCTTGGTTTTAAGTCACCAGTAGCTACTGGGTATTAGTGTGGTATATTTTGATAGGCAAAAAGAAAAGTATCTACCATTTATTGTAGAGGCTTGACATAGCTCAGTATAGTGTTGATGTAAGAACTATAGCATTTTTTTCTTTCGGCAACTCATTTTGTCATCTACACCTGACATCCTTCTCAGTAAAGAAGATGTGATAGTTTGTTTTTGCACATTGAATATTTTTTGCATATGAAATCTTCTTTTATAGGAAATACAGCATTTGTAAGTGACTGTACTTCTCTATGTAGAACTTATAAGTAGCAGCTACACTTTAAATTCAACCTAAATAAATGTACAACAAAACTACATAACGATTCTAATAAAAAGCAGCTATTTATAGAGACAGGGATCCCAAAGTTGATAGATTTGTACTTTCTCTTGCAGCATTTGGCTACTACAATACCTTCTCATAGTTAGAAAAAAGAGTGATGCAATTTCTTAACCATTTTAGTCATAAAAATTTATCTTTTACTGTTTAATTTAATACCAACCACTCATTCATTTGCCAGACACCTGGTGTGTGTCTATCAATACTGAAGATGATTGCTGTATTGCTATTAAATCTGTAATGGTATATAAAACTACTCTTTGTCTAGCTGCATTAGACACTTTTCACCCATTTAATCAGGGCTGACATGGTAGGTTGCACAAGACTGCTATCCAACACCTTGGGGCTGCACAGCAGTAGCTCAAGCTGTGTAAAAATCTGCACTCAAGAAATATCTGCAAAGAAAAGGTGCTATAGAAAGCCAGAAGGAGGTATCTAAAACTGTTGTCATCTTGAATGCCTGAATGGCAGGTAATCCAACAGGTGTTCTGGTATGAGGTTAACAACTTGCTTTGTAAAACCAGATCTACATTTATCTGACAATTAAGAACAGTGATCAGGCCATCACCTCTTTTGCAGACATTTCTCATCTACGTAACAGTTCATGCATTCACTCATCTTCTCTCCTTGCTATGCAAACACTATACCACAGCATTGCAGTTATCTAAAAAAAGAAATGCACTTTTACCATTATCCTTAAATCTGTATCATTTCCAGAAGTAAATAAAGAGTTAAGAAAAATATCAAGTTGTGGTAATGCTGGGTCTGAGACCTCCCCACTACATTCCATAAGGTTATGGTTACCGTCTTAGCTATGCTCCTGAAATACATCATCATTTGTCCTAATGCTCTTTATTGAACGTTGACATTTTTCTGACAGGAATGCCCCTTACAAAACAATCACCACAAATAATCATATCACACTACAGCATCTTGCTCCTTTCTCCCTTTTCTAAAATACTTGAGACGGTCATTCTTTCTCAGCTCTCTGTATACCTAAGCTCTTAAGTCTCCTTCGCAAGCATCAGCAGATGGGTTAATGTATCCTCACTTCTACACTCTCACTTACAAACAGTATCCACTAGAAAACAGATGATGGGAAATCAGCACTATGGCTACTGATGCCATGGATAAGGGGAATGCAATCCATGCTGCCAAACTGTACTTTGCCCAGGTCTTCAACACTGCCCTACATTATGGGATTATTAACACTCACTCCCAAATGATAATTAACCCATGAAATGTTTACTAGATAGGTAACAGAAAATTGACTATTGACTATCAATTTAAATTTATGATTCTAAACACTTAAGCTTAAACCATATGAAGCTATGGGGGGATCCAGCATTAAGCCCTTTCTGACAGCTTAATTCCTTCCTTCCTTTCTAATAACACATCTTGGCTTTCTCCCTTGCATCTTAAAAGTGCAAAAGATAAACTTTTTAAAGCTATTGTATTTAACTGAATGACTATTGCAGTCAAATGCTGCAGTGCTCTTAAAGACTCGCCAATGTAAATGTATGTTGATAATTATGTAAAAATGTATATATATATATGTACTTATATATAATATAGATATAGATATAGGTAGAGAGAGGGCAAAATATAGTTAGATAATAAGATAGATTGATCATGTGCTATTTTAAAAAGCATGTTTATTTAAAGGTTAATTAGTTTAACAATTCAGTATGAAGCTTTTTGGTATAATCTTCCATGTGACTGGTTTTGAGATTACAGGTGCATTATTAACGTATTTATTTCTGATTAACCTTTTCATAAAATGGACAAAAGCATTACAAAGAAAGGTCCTCCTTTATACGTCCATTTTGGGTTTAACTTTTTTTTGATTGGCAGAGGTAAGTGCACTTTCCTGGCAACCTTTTAAAGCCAGTGTGGATGATTGGATGGTTGCCTGCAGATGTTCACCAGGAAAAGTATAATTAATGGAGGACACTGTTAGTGTCCACCCAGTACTGGAGGATGTGGCTGAACTTCTTGATAGTCTTCTTCAACATATGCCTAGTAAGAAGCCATGAGCCCAAAAGATGTTTGACTCAGTCCAGCATCTTATTACAGGTCTGCTTCTAGCCTCTCTCTCTCCATCCCCTCCTAATTATATGTAGAATTACCAGGAATGTACTACCTGGGTTAAAATAAGGGACTTAGTTCCCCATCCTTAGCAAATGGAATTAATATTCATCAAGGGTTTGTCTTGGAACATCACCTATTTTCCACTTTCCAAATGCCTTTGGTATCCTTCTCTCTCTCTCTCTCTCTCTCTCTCTCTCTCTCTCTCTCTCTCTCTCTCTGTCTAGCATCTTTGCTATCATTTAACAAGATTATATAGTTATCTGGGCAGGAGCACTGCTATGTACTTTATCCCAGTTTCACATAATTGTGCCATATCAGCCTTGCAAGGTCGTCATCTTCATATTGTAAACTCCTACAAATATGAAGTACCTGGACTACTGCCTTGATCCTTAATTCACCATTTTAAGTGCATCTGGGAAAGTTGCCTGCCAAACAAAATGGGATCTTGGTCACTTGTTACAAAATCTGATATTTCTTTACCTTCACCCAGAAAACTATTGTAAAAGCCATCTAATTTCCAAACCTGGAGTATGGTTTGCCACTGACCACAGCAGACTGCATCCATAAACTCCAGTAAACTGATAGTGATACTAATCCAAAGCACATAGATTTGTGTCTCAAACCCCTATGGCTTGAATACAAATGCATTACTGTTAAGAAAGCCACTCTTCTGCCAGTCCTTTAATGAGGAGAGCTCATCTCCTGCTCTAAGATTTTTTTTTAAACTTGGTTCCTAAGCCACTGCTTTACCCTTGTTTCTCTAAATGAAATAAAGCCATTTTCTAACTTCCAATGATTGCATCCTGAGCTTTTCTGACAAAATCAAATGAAGTCCTCACATTTCAAACAACTGATCATAACTTTTGAGCCATAAGTGTTACTAAAACAATGGAAAAGACAAACTGTCCATCCGAAAATATATCTTTACAGTAGTAGTGTTCACCAGATTCTTGGTATTAAACTGGATTTTGTAACTCATAATAAACACAGTAGAAGTTATTTTTTTAACATTTTGTAAATAACTCACAAGATCTCACTAACCACTTGAGCTACACACATAAATTAAATAGCATTGTGCTTGTCTGTGTCTGAACTTTCATGTGAGGTTATGCAAAATATGAAAATGATGACAACATAAATAAATAATATATTAACAATAATTCATATCTCTAGTCAACACCTAACAGGTCAAATATCAGTATAGTCGTACTACCCTTCATATAAGATTTAAGGTGAAATCTTTCAATAGCTTGTAGTAGCATGAATTAGTAATGCAAATATAAACAGGCTATATTACAGGCCTTCATGCATCTGTAGGAAACTACAGAAACACCTGGAGATATCACTAGGTTGCACTGATTAACCTTAGTCTAGGCAAAGCCAATGTATTATTGATACCTTATCTCGAATGGTGCATCACCTGACCTTATACAGCCTATCTTGCCCACTCAAAGTCATTGTCATGTTTTATGGTTTATTCAAAGCTACATTTTGTATTGTAATTTTGCATTTTGTGTTGTACTTCATAAAAGTGAGTCATAGTTAAAAATGGCCAGTAATTCCAGTCTACTTAAATAAAACAGTAAGTAAATAAATAGATGGATGGATAGCTAGATAAATCCTGAATACATTTATTGTTGCTCCAGGAGTTCCACAAAGAAAGTTATTTCATCTTTAATTTCTCAACATGCTTATGGGATGAAATTGAACTCTGTCAAGGTCCTATTAAAGATAAGGCTGGGTTTTTCTCTTTTCAGACTTGTTTGTTCAGATGATTCTTGTGAAATATTGATACCTGTAGAATGAGGATAGCATCTGTAATCTTTGTCAACAATTGGCCTACTGCATTGCAGCTGAAACATCACAGCATGGATGTCAGGAGCTGGGAAAGGGATTAAAATTTCTAAGGTCTGATTGGCCTTCTTGAAGCTCAGTTGCTGTAAACCCCTTCTAGTATTTTCTACTTCACCTACACACAATTTATATATGTGTGTATATATATATATATATATATATATATATATATATATATATATATATAGATAGATAGATATATGTGTGTATGTGTATGTATATGTATATATATATATATATATATGTGTGTGTGTGTATATATATATATATATATATATATATATATATATATATATATATATATATATATATATATATATATATATATACCTATAGAGACACACACAGATACACAGAGACATATGGGTACAGGAAATTAATGACCAGCTCCTGATAGTAAAGGGCAGCTTATTCCATAACCATAGAAAGCACTGTGCAATATATTGTTTACATTTTCCTGTTATTGATATTTGTTTTTAGTGTCTAGTGCCCATCTCTGGTGTTAGCTGCCCCAAGTGATGCTTTTTAGGCACAGAGATTAAGACAGAATCTGATCAGACATTGGTTATAAACCAGGCAGAGGTCATCTGTAAGTAACTCATAAGAAATAGAGTATAACAATTTCTGTAGTCTTTCTAAATAGCTGAAGTTTTCCAAGACTATGATTTTTTGAGCCAAGGAATCATATTTTTTTCAAACTGATTCTGGTGACCTGACTGATAGTACAAAATGCAGCATTTTATCTGGTAAGGGTCTGATCTATGAGATATAAAGTGGTACAGTGATGAACACTGTATTCAGTAATAGGTCATCGGTGATGTATAAAGGAGTGCAATGACCTTTGAGAGAGTAGACATGCCATTGCCACGCCAAAGGATTACAAATACCTTTACTTTTAGTATGTGACTTACTGTTTAGTGACTCTGTATGACTGTTCTTAGGTAGTGTGGTCTTAAATATATGTATTGTGTACCTTTATATTCGCTTATGGTATGATTCTTTGCCATCTGCCTACTTATATACTGTTTGTAAGTTATGCTGTAGCTGATACATATATTAGAGGTATAGAAGATCATTGTGCTAAGTGTTTTTTTAATGTGAATTACATGTTATAAAGACATACTAAATTATATGTATAATTTAAGTGCAATAAACATTGCGTCAACATACTTCTATGACTTGTTTTTGGTAGTATCTATTAAGAACCACAAAAACACATACTTTAGATTAAAAAATTTTACAAAAACTGGCATCTGTACAGTTCTGCAGCATTTAAAACTGCTGCCTTATAGTGCTTGGTTCTTGGGTTCATATTGAAACTGGCATGCCTTTTATGAGAGCTCTACATGTTCTGCTTGCCTCGACATAGGTTTTTACCAAGGTCTTTGTTTTTCTCTCACATTTCAAAAACTGGTGAGTTCCTAAATTGTCTGCAGATGTGTGTATGTATGTGTGTGTTCTGACATCCCATGCACAATATGTTTAGTATTTCTTCACCTAAATGATTAATTTTCACTGAGCTGATAAACTTCTTTGATAAAGTGGCCTGACATGCCACCAACAGCTTTTGTAAAATACCCTGATGTTTAACAACTTCACAGTTAGTTGTATTAGATCACAAGGTATAGTACATGATAGGTATAAGATGTCTGATTATTTACAGAAAAGTTGTCACTCTGATCCCATCTGATTAAATGGACTCATCGGGTTATAACTTGTTGAAAAGCATGTCAGCAGGATTATCCATTGACCTTACACCCACAACATGCCAGGATAACTCAGGTTTGAGTAAGTGACTAAACAAATGAACATGAGTAATATCAGTGATGCATGGAGTGCGCTTCGGGAAGCATAAGTGGTGTCACTGCTCTTGCAGTCTGCTTTCAGATTTCATGCATTTATTTTTTCTATTGTGATGTCAGTTGAGAGACTGTTTTTAAGCATTTACATGTGTTATTAATAAAACAGCATTTATAGACAGTCCATGCCTCTCAACTGTCCAGATTTTTGGAGAATGTCCAGATTTTTGTCTCATATTTTTAGACTGTTCCTCATAAATATGTGTTTTTCTGGAAAATCAGGGAGGATTGAAATCACTAAATACTGACATACATTTGTGTTTCAGACTTCATATCTCTCAGAAGATGTATGCTAACACAAATCCTGTTATTCTAACAACTTTTTAAGTCAATAAAAGCAATATTTAAAATCCTTCCCTATTTTTGGGCCTTTGACCCCCATTATTTTAAGCTTTGTCCAGATTTCTTGTGCTAAGAGGTTGAGAGCTATGCTAGACATGCATGTTTCTCATGAGCTTATCATTTTACAATATCAGTATTATTTGACATTCAAAGAAGCTAGGTGACTACCGAATCTGGAAAAACATTGAAACCACTATTACTGATTTCATAGCCTGGACAAGTCCACAAAGACAGCGTTATATTCTAGCCTTTATATGCCATATTATTCTGCATACTCTACTTCTGTTACTAAACTATGAAAAATAAATTACAAAAGTGGAGAATAATAATAACTCAGAAATCCAGATTAAAATTATGTACTTATGTTCTGCTAAGGTACAGTAAAATTTTGCTGTGGAGTTCACACATTACCATGATACAGATATTTAAATTTTACACAGCATGTAAAGCTAAATAAATTATACAGAGTGTGGCAAGCCTTTCTGAGATCAGAGTAATGGCCTGTGAATATCTTGGTTCAGTTAGTTGTTCTGAGTTCGATTTCTTATCCTCCACTCCAGTGCTCTGTAAATGTGATGAGAATGGGTTTAGACCATTTCACAGTAGAAAATCATTCAGTTGATTTATTCATCATAAACAATATAAATGATCGAATAAATTGATCAGCAAACAAATAAATGTTAAGTAACCCTTGTTCTCATGACTGAGCAGTGTTGTTTCAAACTGCTTGTCTCTTACGTTGCCTGTCACTTTAAGCCTTTTTTGCTGATTTGCTCTGCTGCATATGGACACACAAATAGAACACAGTCATGCTTAACAGCACAAAAAATCCACTAAGCTGACATATGTCATAAAATAATATAGTGCATAAACTTTGTAGTCCACAGCTCATCTTAAAATTGCACTTCTCCGTAATCACACCACAAGTGATGGAACATCAATTTCTTTTACTACTCCAACACTGCAGTCTTTGGTCTGGTAAACTGCTTCGCTGTACAAGTACACCATAAATTACTCAGCGGCTGCAACAAGTCGGACAGTCAAAGAATTATAGCTGCAATTACCAGTATGGAAACAGCATGTAAGGGACTGATTTTAACCCTTTATAATCCAGATAAGGCTTCTGTAAGCAGCATGGGAGTGTGCAGCTCTCCTTCACAGAAATGAAGCCGGCATATTTTCTTTCAATGACGTAGTCAATAATAAAGTGATCTGCACAATGAAATGAGTGCATCTGATTCTTATTACATTGTAGCTATTTAATAGTGAATGTGCAGTGTTATGCACATCACAGTTACTATGATGAAGCTATTTAACAACAAGGGTGCAGTTTGCAGGCTTCATGAACAAAATACACACACACACACACACACACACACATATATATATATATATATATATATATATATATATATATATATATATATATCTGTATCGGCTATCACAGAGGTCATTAAAGATTAACCCAAATGCCCTTGATCAGTCAGGGCACACTTCAACCAAAGGTTCAGATATAGTGGACCTTGTTCTCACCATTATGGGAGAGAGCTGCACCCCCACCCCCATGTGTTGCAGCCTTGCTGGTGAGGTTAGAGAGTGACACAGTGAATCCTGGATGACAATTGCAGCTAAAACTTTATCCCGCCCCACTCCCTCCCTCCCTGCCACCCCTTGTTAAATTTCTACCAGCATAATCCCTCCAATTATCAACATGGAGCAGGTCATAGCGATGATCACTAAGGCTAAAAACACAGCTTCACTGGGTACTGATTATATCCCAAGTTGCCTCCTAAATAGCCTGAAACATGACCTATCAGGACCACTTGAGTCACTTTTCAACAACAGCTTCAAAACAGGCAATATACCAAACGAATGGAGGATGGCAACAGTCATCCCTTCACAAGGGTGGACCATCAACTGACCCCTGAAACTTCAGACCCATTAGTCTAACTAGTCTAATAGGCAAAGCCATGGAATAAATTATCATGGAAATGATCAACAAACACAATGGCAACCTAAGATACTGGACCCATCTCAGTTTGGCTTTATCAAAGGAAGGTCATGCCTACTTAACCTGGTAGACTTCATCGAGAAAGTAACCAAGGCAGTGGATGAAGAGAAAACAATGCTTACTGCCTACCTAGATCTGGCTAAGACATTTGATACAATAGCCCACTCAGGTTTTGTGGACAAACTCAATGAACTAGGCATATAGCACATAGTCAGACTCTTGAAAACTCTAGTCAACTTAACATGCAAGCTAACTCTCAGTGGCAACAAACACCCAAACCGTGGTCCATCCTACAAACCGTATAACTCAACCTCACAAAATGGCATACAAACTCAATCTACTCAATCTGCAATCCTTCCTCATAAGGACAAATCTGATATTCTACTAGTAAATATTAATATAAAAAGTGTCAACAACAAAATTCACGAGCTGCATGCTAACTTCTCCTTACACTCTCCGGATATTGTGCTTCTCACCGAAACTTGGCTAAAACCCACCACCCCCAGCAATGAAATACTACCACCAGGATATAATATCATATGTACAGATAGAACTAGTAAAAGATGAGGTTACATGGCCCTACTCTTTAAAAGCCACCTCTTGATAAAAATTTTATTTGAAAAAACACTTAATCTTAACAATTCTGAAGTAGTATTTGCTAAACTATTTAATATTAATCCCAAGAAACATAGATATATAATAGGTATCTATATGCCACTAGGGGAAAATATCCAAACATTAGAAAATATACTACATTGGAGCAGTAAAATACCACCTCATGAAGCAATTATTATGAGTGACTTCAATGTAGATTGGTTATACTGCAGCTCCACAAACCTCAGAAGTTGCATCAACCTGCATGGCTTCACACAACACATCCAGTCACCCACTAGAATTAATAAGCCACCCAACAAACACTACTCTCTAGACTGAATATTAACAAAGAGGCCAGCCCTCTACTCCTACTCTGACTGTCTACCAGACACTCTCAATGACCACTTCCCAACTATTTACTTAGTAAGCAAGCTAACCCATATAAAAAATATACATTAAAACTGATAAGAAACAAAAAACACCTGAACCCCAACTACCTTATAGATATACTTAAATATTGTAACTGGACACCACCAAAACTTCTACCCCTACAGGAAGCAATTGATTACGTCAGCTCTACCTTTCTGTCTTTACTAAACACTCAAGCCCCTAGCCGAAAAATACGTGTGAAATCAAACTATGTCCCATGGCTAACAAAAGAAACACAATCACTACTTAAATCTAGAGACAAGGCTTGGGCAACCTGGAACAAAACAAAGTCCCACTCTACAAATCTACTGGGAATTTAGAAATAAAACAAAGCAGAAATTAAGCAAGACAAAATACAATTAAAACACCACAACAACCTACAAAAATTCTGGACAGCTATAAATAATATACTTCTTCCAGGCAAAGTCAGTACACCCCCCCCCCCACCACCACCACTACTAATTATTCAAACAACATTGCTACTAAATTTAATAAATACTTTACTGAAGCTATCTTAGCTCTGTCCAACAATCAAACCCTCTCTCCTATCAGAACTAGCACTGCCTCCTCCAATACTAAAACCATCTTCTCCCTGCAAACCTGTAGTTACAGAGATTATCAAAAGCTACTTAGAAAACAAAAACCCAACACTTTAGCTGCAGACAACTTACCTGCCGACGGTATTATCAATAGATCTATAGCAAAACAACAACTTACATTTTATGTAATACTTTTTATTGAATAAGTTTTTAATATAACTTTTATGGATAAACTGTCTTTCGGCTTTTCCTGGTTAGGGGTCGCCACAGCGGAACTCTGGTCCACTAATGATTGGCAGTAGAGTTTTACGTGCTGGCTTGCTGGGCCTAACGCACAACCTTTAGTGAAGGAACGCCCATTCACGCATGTCGACACACAGAAGACGATCTAACTGAGAATCGAATGTGCAACGTCTAACTGTGAGGGTATTATTATTCAAGGTTTTTAAAGCATTTTACTATAGGGTTATATATTTTAACTTTTTGAATGACAATGTCATTTTCTTATTGGTTGATCAAAATGAGGTTTAGTACTTAACAAGCAGCACAATTGTACTTACTTTATCTGATGAAGTCTGTTTTTAATTGACGAAAATGCTGTGTGGATTATTCCTGCATTTATGTTCCTGAACTCACTTAATAAAGCCTGCTTTCAACTTAAGCATTGCTGTCAAACCTTCCTTCAGTGCTAGCTGGATTGTTATTTGGTTCTTGCAGTTTGCGAGCACTTGCCCTGACATACATTTTTGGTTGTGGTCTATTTTGGGGCAATGGAAGTCGAGATGACCCTTCTGGGAGCCGAAAAGGCAAGGAAGAAGGAAATGAGCGAAATTTGCAAAATTATTGGACAACTTTCGCAGCTAGTCAAGCTGCTTACACCTATTGGTCATTCACTGGTAGCTGTAGCTACTAACCTCTCTAACTTTAGGAACCAGGACATGAATTCTCAGAGGGTAAGCCAGCAACATCAGAGGGAGGCTGCTAACAGTGGCTGTATGGCTATTGGGAGCTACGAACTGGATTTAGACTTTATTAACACTCCTAACATCTTGGCTTCACACAGAAGACAAGAACTTTGTAGAGAAGAACACACACCAGACTTTCGTCAATGTGCTGCAGCTACACAAGGTGACTTTTTAAATAATGGCTCTAATGAGTCAAATAGCCTTAATATTTGGCTTTGTAAACAACTGCTTTTTAAAGGAACTGAAAACACAAAGCAAAATGTGAGTAATAGTTACAGTGAATATCTTGATAAAATCTATGTACCTATGCTAAGACACAAAAGTTTAAATATTGAAAATATGTACTTTGAAGAATGTCTTTGTCTTAAAATTGTACCGAAGGGCTTGAGAGTTTTTAAATTCCCAAATAAGGCTGTGGAAGGACTTGAATTTTATGATGAACTGTCACATATTTCTGATAGATGTGGGTTTGACTTGATGAAAGCTATGATAAAATGGAACACTGATGAAATGGAAGAGTTATTCAAACAGAATATTGAAATGAATTAATGTATTATAAATGACATTATTTACAGTCAACTCAGAAAAAGAAAAATATTTTAATTTGAGGAAAAGTATAGATGATAAATATACTGTTATTATTAATAGAAAGAAAAGATAGATTGAGAGAGACCTGCTGGAATATAAAGAGAAAAGGAGCTACCCTTTACCTAAGGCTAATAGAAAGATTATTAATAATGAATGGAATGAATTAGGACATGAAACATCTGAACAAGAGTATGTACAGGACAATGAAGGGGGACAGAATTTACAAAGGCAGAATGAGAACTCTTTTTAAAGAAATGACCCTTTAGAATTACCACTCCTCTGCAAATCCGAAAAAGTAAGAAACAGGAAATAAGCACAGTTCAACCCAATGTATGCACGGGTGGAGGATGTGAGGGGCAGAACAACACGATGGGGGGAGACAGTAACAACTATTTTTGATATTGTCAGGGATGGACCCAAACACACATACAATAACTTTAACATCTTTAACTATAGTGGCATCATTTTAACACCAAGCCACTTCGACCTCATGTCAAAGGGGTTGAAGTTCACTCCAAGTAGGAAATGTGACAAAAGTAAAATCATCATTGACTTAAAAATGTTTGTATGTAAAATTAACTTAGAGATCTTGGGAAACCAGAACCCTGTAGTTGACCAGAGCAAAGAACTCCGTGGGAAGAGTGCATATAACCCCCCCTCCACCCACAACTTAAACATTTTAAATTGATGGTTGAAAATTAACTGAGAAGGGAAATTACTAAGAATAAGCTTAGTTACAACCTTTCAACAAATGAGAAGTGTATTTTGGATCAACTAAGATCTGACAAGAATACAAGAGTAATGAAACCGGACAAGGGTGGGGGGGATTGTCATTATGGACAAATTGCTATATGAAAGTAAAATGTTAATTGTGTTAAACAATAATGACAAATATAGCTCTGCTTCCAGAAATGAGATAAACATAGCCTACAACAAGATAAACTTGGCCTTAAAGATATGCTACTAGATGGCTCTATTAGTTTTAGTACTTTTTCTTATCTTAAAAATGATAAACCCAGAATACCCTCCATTTTTGGCATACTGAAAATACACAAGGACATAGAGGAACCACCCCTGAGGTTGATTGTTTCAGGAGAAGGATCAAAAACAGAACCATTAGCCAAGTTTGTAGACTTTAAAGTGAAAAATCTTTGGTTAAATGAGAATGAAATCCTAAAAGACTCTTGGGATTTTTTAAGAACTATTACACCAGATTTATTTAATAAAGACATCCTTTTTGTGACTATTGATATAATCGACTTATTCAGTGTAATACCCCATGACATTGGCCTTCTATGGTTTGAAGAAGCCTTGGCCACAAAAGGTGGCCTAACAAACAATGATTTTCATCTTTGTATTGAATTAATGGACCTAGCACTTAAAAATAATTATACCTATTTTGAAGGGGAATTTTTTTCAACAGTTGAAGGGTGCTGCTATGGGGGCAAGTTGAGCCCCCACATATGCAAACATATTTCTCTCCATGTGGAAAGAAAAATTTATACTCGAATCACAATACATGTCTTGGTCTCTCTGCAAGAGATACCTGGATGATATCTGCCTTTTTTGGGTGGACACCAGGGAGAAGCTACTTGAATTTATTGATTACACTCAGAACACAACCAACTTTCTGAGGTTTACATATGACATTAGAACAGACAAACTCGACTATTTGGATGTCACTGTACACAAATGAGATAATAAGTCTAAGTCCACCATTCATAGGAAAAAAACTTTTTCCAACTCATTTCTCAGTTTCTCAAGTGCACACCCTATGCACCAGAAGAGAGGCATAGTTAAAGAACAAATGGTAAGGGCCAGTAGAATTTGCTCACTGGATAAAAATTTTGAAATTGAACTTGCATTGTTAGAAACTATGTTCCTGGAACGTGGATACCCCACAGCCCTGATCAAAGAAATTAGAAGTGAAGTTATTAAGCAGAGAACTGAGAAATATGCCCCTATTTTAGGTATTAAGAATATTGGGGGTGGGAGTGATGTTTCTAATTCACCCAACAATAAAAACATAACCAGTACCAGAGCACTTTTGTCACTGAGTATAATGGTGATGCCTATCTCATCAGAAAAATAGTTCTAAGTGAATGGGACAAATTCACAGGGTTGACTGACATCAGTAAACTGCATAATAAGACAGAGGACATAATTTTTAGGCAAGGACACTATGAAAAATATTTTGGAAAACCAAAGTTTGGCTAAGGGGAGGAAGGACATGATTAAAAAAAAGGCACTTTTAAGTGTGGTGCATGTCAACAGTGTCAGTATACTTCTAACAAAGAAAAAATATTTATTAGTAGTCATAATAGGTTCATAGAAGATAAGCTTTATTCCAACTGCAACACATTAGGAGTGGTATATTTAGCTCAGTGCAAACCATGTGGGGCATTCTATGTAGGTAAGACTGAGCGGACACTTAAGTGGAGAGTTTATTAACACTACTATGACATACATAATAATAACATCAGTAATGCACTTTATAAGCACTCCTTGGAGTGTCCTTGAATGCATTCCCAAGGATGGTAGTGGTGGCCTTTGGGAAATGACCATAGAATTCAAGGAATTATATTGGCAGATTGTACTTGAGGCAAACACGCTTCCAGGACTTAATGATAACATTTCCTTTATCCCAGTGTTAAAACAGAGAGCTGCAAAGTTGTAAAACAGTACAAGTGCAATTACATCTGTATGACAGTAGATGGAGATTTTTTTTTTTTTTTTCCAATCACAATTTTATTGAATTTTTAAACCCAACAATACAGTCAATAATACAATTCAAATGAACAGATAAAAGAGCTTTAAAACATGAGTCTAAATTATATACACTATGTACACAGGTGCTGCACTCAAAAGTACTTCTAAGTGATCTATATAATCAGAACATATATGAAGAATTAAATTTAAAAAATGGATACGTATAAGTTACTTGTTTATCATCTATCAATCACAATAAGAAGAAAAAGACAAGAAAGGGGGAACACTTAACCTTGTGAGTTGAGCCACATATCGGGCAAGTATAATAATAGTGGATTGGGTGAATTAAACCCATGATATTAAAGGGAATTAATCGCCACCTAAGAGTGTAAATAAGGTACTCCAGAATTTCTGAAAATAAATGCATTTCTGAGGACTTATAATAAGAAGTTTTTGTGCTGTGATATATTTAATGGTCAAGTTTCTAAAGCCCCTCCAAGACATTTTCATATGGTCCAACCAATTTTTGGTGATATAAAGTTTGATTAAAAGACAGATGGTGATTAAAATGTGAGTTTTGAATTTGGAAATGTTGCATTTTATAATGTGCAGAAGAGCCGTCTCCCATGAAAGGGTAGATTTATGATACCCCATTTTTTCCAGTCTCACTTTGAGGGAGCACCAGATGTTATAGAAGTATTTGCAGAACCATAAGATGCGAAGTATATCAGCTTGGGGAAAAGAACAACACGTGCAAGTTGGTGAAGTATTTGGGTTGAATATATTTATTTGCACAGGAGTGAGATATATATTATTGGTGATCATATATTGAGTATATATAAGTTTTTTGAAGGGGGCGAAGGAAAGGGTGGATTTTATGGTGGAAATTTTTTGTTCCATTGAGAAAATCGAATAATGGTGATTCTAGTAGTCAGCAAATACTACTTTGTCTTGATGCAATAGAGTACAACTAAGATTGTAAGTGAGGGATAACATATGTTTATTGCTTGCCAAAGTATCCATTAAATTCGAGGCCTGTGTCACGATTGGGTTATCTAAATTGTGATCAATGGGTAGAATGAGAATGAGTTCCCTAATTTGTCTCAGGATTATAGTATAGTATATTTTTTGACGTATTAAGAGTTTCCCTTAAATCTGTGAGAGATAAATTTTGAAGTCTAAATATGTCCCACACTGTGCATTCCTTGATTAAGGGGTAATCTGACAAACTTAGCATGTTATTATTTAATTTGAGGTTAGGGTTTAAGTGAATAGGTTGGGACAAAATAAGAGCATTTCCTAGCTTCAAAGAAGAAAATAGCCCCTGAAAAGATTTAATTTTCTCTTTTAGGTTCTGATGAATCTTTAAATTTTTAAGAGTTAGTAAGTTTATAAATGGAAGTGCTTTGGGGTTGATATTATTGTTTAGGGCATGATTAAAACACATTTTAATCCAGTACGGTGTCCTGGACTGGTTGTTAGGTTTGAAGTTGGCAATTTTACTTAATTTACTAGCATGTAGTATTCGATAATATAGTTGTAAGTCAGGCAGACCAGGACCTCTTTTATCTTTGGGGAGAGTGAGTCTTTGATAAGAAACTCTTACAGATTTTGGATACCAGATGAATTTTGCAAGACCTTTATGGATTTTGGAGACAAATGTGTTGGCAATATAAGATAAAGAAAACTGAAAGTGGTAAAGAATTTTGGGAAGGATGTTCTTTTTAATAATGGATACCATAGAGAGCATTGGAAGCTTCATTTGTTGCCATCTGTTCATATCTAAGGAGATTGCTGACCAAATATTTGCTAGGTTAGAGTGTAAAGTAGAAGATGAAGAGTGACCATAATGAATACCTAGATATTTAAAAGCGTAAACCATCTTAAAAGGAAAAGTTGAAGTAAAGGATTCTTTATGAGCTACAGGGTTGATTGGAAAAATACATGATTTGTCTTGATTGATCTTATAGTCTGAAAGATGAGCAAATGTGTCTATTGTGTTTATTATCTTTTTGGTATCTGAGAGGGGGTGTTCAAAATATATAATTAGATCATCAGCAAGCGCCGTCATACTTAGTCTGGTATTTAATATTCTAGGGATTAAATGATAGGTTTTTCTGTATTAGAATTAGGAAAAGTGGTCCTAAGTATAGATTGAAAAGGAGGGGGATAGAGGACATCCTTGTCTGGTTCCGTTTGAAATTTTTATCGGTGATGAGAGTTTTTTTATTAATGAATAAACACATATAGGAACTGTTGTATAATATTTTGATGGTATTAATGAAGTCGCAGGGTATATCAAAATAAGCAAGCACTGCAAATAAGAAGTTCCAATTGACCCTGTCAAATGCTTTACACGCATCTAGAATCAGGGCATATCTCAGAGATTTATCCTTCTTAATAAGATTTAATATGGTTTCCATTGTAAGAGTGGTATCCCATGTATGTCTAGTGGTTAAAAAACCTGCCTGTTCTTTAGAGATAAGGAAAGGGATTATCTTTTTAAGTCTCTCGGCTAAGATAGATGAGAAGATTTTTATGTCGTTATTCTTTAAAGAGATTGGTCTGTAATTATTAATGTTTGATTTGTCCAGATTGTTTTTAGGGATTAATATAGTCTTAGAGTGATTAATATATAGGTCTGAAATACCATTCTTAGAGATGCAGTTATATAGCTCAAGTAGATAAGGTGCTTGGGCTTCTTTAAAAGTTTTGTAAAAATCAGGGGAGAAACCATTGGGTCCAGGTGCTTTCCCTGATTTGAGATTATCTATTGCTTTTACTATATCCCTTAGATTCAATGGGGCAGATAATATTTTTTTCTAGTCTTGATTTAATTTTGGAAAGGCAATATTGTTGAGATATTCACTTATCCCAGAACTAGGAATTTGGTCTTTGCTACTAGAGTAGATATTTGAATAAGTTAGATGGAAGAGGTCAATAATTTGGGCATCCGTCTTATAGAGTATATCTTGATATTTAATCATATTAATTCTAGGCTATCATTGTTTGTTATTTATAATTCTAGCAAGTGCCTTAGATGGCATCTGAAGCCATTCTGCATAATTTGCAATGTATCTTAATTCATGTAATCTAAAGTTGGATTGATGAAGGTCAAATAGTTGTTTTTGTTTACAGTGGTGGCTGGTGATTTCAAATCAAAGGGGGGCTGCAGGAGACAGCTGAATGGGTGGGGTCAAGGGGAAGGGGTGTGGTCACCTAGAAAGGGGAGGAGCTATGCTCAAAACCACAAAAACTAACTTTAATTAAATACGCTGCCCTGGGTGGCAAACCATCATTATGAGAGTCCAATCAAGACAAAAATAAGTGTAGAAGAACAAAAATATTTCAATGCATTGGCTGCATGACAGCTTACTTAATATCTAGATGGAAACAAAAGGTTGTGAGGCATGAAAAAATAAATTACTTTTTAAATACATTACTGGAATGCCAGTCAAAATCAAGTATAAGAAAAACCAGAAGCACTCACCTCAAACCACTTCTCCTTGCACTGCAGTTCTAATCATAATTTATATTCAGCTTTATTAAAGTACCAAGTAACATGCTGAAAGTAGAAATCTCTGTGATGCCCCCACTTGTAAAAATGTTTCTTATCCAAAAAAGACCTGCTGCCTGACAACTATCTACTTGTTTCATGGGGAAAACATGAAAGTAAAAAATGAAAAGCAAACAAGAAACAAGCTCAAAATACATTACTTAAAGGATTACTGTACAGGTTATGGACCACACATGATTGGCATTCTGTTTAGTTTACGGGTAAAGTCTGTAGAGATGACTGGAAGTCTCCAACAAGAGTAATGAGCTTTTTAAAATAATGGAATCCTGTCCTTTAATACCCAAGGCTTATACATTATCTAGTCAAGTATTCTCTGCATGGCAACAACAGAAAGGCTTTCAATGTTGACAATTCTTTAACAGTATGCTTATTAAAGCTTACTTGCATCTTACGATCTCAGACAAGCTTACCTTATGGTCATTAAAGCATTGCTACTTAAACACAGAGCAACAGGCACTTTGAGTAATAAGCATAAATCAACAGTACAAAAATATGACAGAAACCAGACCGTTCTGCAAAATCAAGGACAGATGAAAAGCCACTGTAGTACTTGTATCTACCTTGGATGGGGGGGACACACTGCACATTTACACTGCATAACTACTCCTTGCCTTGCTTGGACACATCCAGAGTCACTACATGGTGGAGTGGGGTGCAACAAGTATGTCACAATTTGAAATTTCTCTGGCTGACTGTGATGGCCCTGACACATTTGTCATACCTCTCAACCTCAGAGCAAGAAATCTGGACAAAGCTATACACAGAAGTGGGACAAAGGCCCAAAAATAAGGACAATTTTTAAATATTGCTCTAATAAACTTAGAAAGATAATAGAATAGGTCTTGCATTAGTATGACTTTTCTGAAGGGTATAAAATCTGAAACTCAAATGTCTGTCATTATTTTCTAACTTCAGTCTTTAGTGATTTGTCACTAATTTGACAAAAAACACAATTTTATGAAAAATGGACCAAATGTGATGCAAAAATATAAAATAGCCACACAATACAGCTGGGAACCTGTCAAAGAAGGGACACTTTAATATTAGTACTGCTAACTTGAGCAGCTGACAAAATAAAAGAATCTACATGCATTTCAAGTAATCTATAACTTTGATTATTACAGTTATTTCTTAATTGTAAACCCTCCATGTTTTCTTCCAAAATTGCTATTTTATGGAGGGATTATTAGGGGGAAGAGCAACATTTTGAGCCAAAATCGGGGACAGTTGAGAGGTTGGCTATGCCTAATTCTATAAAGCAATTTATTTGCATGTACCTCTCAACCTGTTAATGCAGTAAATCTGACCAAGGCCAAATATATTGGGGGAACATATAAACAGTACTAAAAATTGCTCTTGTATAAATTGAGACAGTTGATAGAATAACAGTTCTTACTTTAGCATGCATTTTTCTGAAGGTTATGAAGTCTGAAACTCAGTGTATCATTATTTAGTGACTTAATTTCTAAATGATTTGAAAGAAAACTACAAATTTTATGAAGAACAAACCAAAAATAAGAAGCAAAAATATATTCATTCTTTGAAAATCTGGACAGTTGGGAGGTATAGTTCAGCTGGGCCTGTCTGAGTTTACTGCCCTTCCCCCCTGACAAAATCATGGTTGAATGGAGCCTCTGCAGCCATTCCAATGAACCATTACTTGGCTATTTCACTCCATTTACCATAAACACTAATGTGCATACTGCTTTACTTCTATGATGAATTGGACTTCATTTGAAAGTTTTATTTTGTATTTTACAGCACAAACACTAAGTCATCTACTAAACAAAGCATTGCAGTCTCACAATGAAAACTTAGCATTAAAACTTCTCTGCCCTTGAAACTCACATTCATTGAAACAGCATTGAAACACACATTCAGAGAAAATACATTTTGCCAGTGGCAGATAAAGATTAATTTTGGGCTGTTTTCAAATCATAGGCCCCTTGCATATGAAACATACATGTGCTCTTTGATACACCTTCCTATTGCTTTGAACATTTTTCCAGTAAACAATGAAACAAAACTGCCCAATTCAGAACATTTCCATCATAAAAGTCTACTCAAACTTCTACAGTCCACTATTATCAGTAAATATGCACAATTCTACAGTCCACCATTATCAGTAAATATGCACAATCTCTGAAGTAGTAAAAAAGTCATCTAAATAATTCCACGTTAAATAAATCTGTAATGAAGAGGTTGCTGCTAGCAATCACCTTTATATTTCATAGTTTCATCGAAAAATAGTGTCTGATGCCCCTGAGGAATAAATTGCCTAAATTACATTAAAAATAAGCTAGTAATATTGCAATAGGAAATGGATGGCAAACTGAAAACAGGCTCATAGTTAGTATCTTAACTTTCAGTACGGCAGCATTCACCCCTTATGGGAATAGAACCAACAACCTTCTGCATCAAAAGCAAGTACACAACATGTTGTGCTATTAGCAATGTGAGCTGACTTAGCATAATCAGCACTAAACTTCTCTTCCCCTACAGCTCTCAGCTCCTTGTAAAATCTACTCAATACTCAACTGCATCTCAACTTCGCAGGACAAGAAGTCTGGAAAAAGCCAAATTTATTGGGGTGGGTCAAAAGGGCAAAAACCAGGGACACATTAAACATTGCTTGTATAATCTTGGAAAGCTGCTAGAATAAAATGCTGTGTTTTATCATCATACATTTTACTGCCAAGGTCCCTGTGCAAAAGAGTCAGAACAACATACCACTATGCCAAACCACCTGCTTTGTGAAAGAAAAATGCTGTGTTACCACCATACATTTTACTGCCAAGGTCCCTCCCTGTGCAAAACAGTCAAGAGCAACATACCACTACGCCATATCAGCTGCTTTGTGAAAGAGAGGAAGACTGAAACTTAAATGGCTATCATTTAATGAATTCAGTTCTCACCATAGCTGTCAACCTCTTAGCACAAAACACCTGGACAAACCCAGTAATGAGGGAATACAGCCCTCAAACATATTCAGTGAATTCAGTTCTTGCCATAGCTGTCAACCTTAGCACAAAAAACCTGGACAAAGCCACTAACAGGGTATTGCAGTCCCAAAAATAAGGACACATTTCAAATAGCCATCTTATAAATTAAAAAAATTGCTATTCTATCATTAGACATTACAGTTAAACTGTTAATTGTCAGAAAGTAAGTTTAAATAAATCCCTCCCTTGACAGGCAACTGTTGTATGTAGCCCTATGACTTATGTTTAGCCTTTTATTGTATTACTGCTCACCATATATGGAATTCCGAATTAGGGACAAATACAATATTAATCATAATCACCCAAAAATATTATCAAAAATGTACAATTGCTGCAGGAAAAGTGAATCATGAGCTACAATACTTACTTTAATTCTGCACCCCTTCACTCTGTTCTTCTTCTAACTTCTTTTCTTTCTTCTTCTTCTTTCTTCTTCTGTTCTTCCTTCAGGCTAGCACAGGCTGCACAACACAGCTGACAAAATCCACCCAAATAAAAAAAAATTAAAATTCGACCAATGCCAAAGAAATTAAATTATTAATAAAACCGGTCACGAATCAATGCACAAGTCAAGCCCACAATTGACTGATTGATTCTCGCTCTTTTCCCAGCACATAAATCCCGGGAAGAGAGTGACAACCAATCAGCAGCATTTAGCCCAGCAAGCACGTCATGACGTGCCTGCGGACGTCGCAGTCTGAGCCCCTTCCAATTCTATGCAGTTTGGAACCACATAGACTTCTAGGCATCACAATGATGCCTTCATTACTCCACCGGGCTGCAATCAAAACAAAAAAAAATCTGTTTAAAACCGCCGCAGCCCGAGGCGGTTAAAGTGCGCATGCGCGTACTTCCGAGTCGCGGACTCGGAATTTTGCATTAAACAAAAATAAACATCTGCTACACATAAAAAAGGTATTTTTTTTTTTATATTTTATTCTTCTTTTTAGCTGAGGGGGCTGCAGTCCAGCAGTCCGATGCCACGAGCCGCCCCTGTTTGTTTATCTAGTAGATCATTTTCGAGTGTTAATGAATGCTTTGGCTAGTAGTTTCACTTCTATATTCCTGTTTTCGGCCAGGAGACAATTTTCTTTTTCTTTCCTTACCTTTTTAAAGTAAAAAGATTTTTGAATGAGTATACCTCTAAGGGTAGATTTACAAGCTGCCTATTGAATGTCGTAAGGGATATTTGCATTCCGAGGGTTATCGGTGAGTTCACCTATGGTGGAGAGTAATTCTTTCTTTACCAAGAGGTTAAGTGATAAATTGTTGTTAAGAGACCAGTTACAGCTACTATATTGTGAAGAAGAGTTTTGTGATAGGTTTATCCACAAAATAATCTTGGAGTGACCAGAGAAAAATCTTGGTTCGTTTAAATATTTTACTTGCCACTTTGTTAATATTTCTCAGATTAAAAAGAAATCAATACATGACAATGAATTGTGACATTTAGAGAAATAAGTGAATTTATTGCTGATGAGGGCATCATTAGCAAAGGCTATGGGGTCAATTAGACCAAAGTCTGTAATTAGATCTTGTAAAGCTAATAAGGCTTGCAAGTAATAAAGTTTAAGTTTATTGGAATGATCAATATTGGGGTCTATCACTGCATTCCAGTCCCCCCCCCAGTATGTAAAAGTAATTTGGGAATTTTAATAGGAAGTTATATAACCAAAGTATAAATTGCTGTTGGTTTGAGCAAGGTCCATATAAATTTAGGAACATCACTGGTTTGGTAAGCAGTGGAGAGATTTTTCTTTTTTTCTTGTTTAAATTTTGGCTGAAAAAATTTCACTTGACTTTATTTTTTAGTATATAAAGTTGAACCCGATACATTTTATGTAACACTTTTTATTGAACAAGTTTTTAATATCATTTTTATGGATCATATTATTATTATTATTCAAGGTTTTTAAAGCATTTTACTATAGGGTTATATATTTTAACTTTTTGAATGACAATGTCATTTTCTTATTGATTGATCAAAAATGAGGTTTAGCACTTAACAAGCAGCATTATTGTACTTGCTTTATCTGATGGTCTGTTTTTAACTGATGAAGATGTTGTGTTGATTATTCCTGCATTTATGTTCCTGAATTCGCTTAATAAAGCCTGCTTTCAACTTGAGCGTTGTTGTCAAGCCTTCCTTGAGTGCTAGCTGGTTTGTTTTTTGGTTCTTGCAGTTTGCGAGCACTTGCCCCAACATACTTTTTTAAAAAGTACTTTACTGAAACTATCTTAGCTCTGTCCAACAATCAAACCCCCTCTCCTATCAGAACTAGCACTGCCTCCTCCAATACTAAAACCACCTTCTCCCTGCAACCTGTAGCAACAGAGATGATCAAAAGCTGCTTAAAAAACAAAAACCCACCACTTTAGCTGCAGACAACTTACCTGCCGATTTCCTCAGACTAATCACAGATGGTATAGCCTATCCTATATCTATTCTTATTAATATATCCATAGCAGAACAACAAGTGTCTCCCATTTGGAAAAACTCTTAAGTAATACCCCTACATAAAGGTGGCTCATCAACAGATCTTTCCAGCTACCACCCGATCGCAATATTATCACCACTGTCTAAAGCACTGGTGAGGGTCATTCCCATGCTAGTTACTAATTACCTACATACTAACAAACTTCTAACCAATGCTCAGCATGGCTTTCAATCATACCATAGTACATCATCTGCTATAATGTCATTTACCAGCACTGTCAACTATCACAGGAGCAACAGTAATCATGTATCCTCTAGCTTCCTGGACCTGTCAAAAGCCTTTGATATGGGTTCTCATAGTAAACTACTAAATGTTCTCCCCAAACTAAATTTCTGCCAATCTACCTGCTCCTGGTTCCAGGATTACCTTACCGGAAACCCAGCAAGCAGTTTCTTGGCAACAGACTGTATCACCCCTTCTAGCAGTGATTATAGGTGTCCCTCAAGACTCAGTCTTAGGCTCACTACTGTTTTCAGTATTTACAAATAACCCCCACATCTCAACCCCACAAGCCTCCCTCATTCAATGTGCAGATGATTCGACAGTGATATGTGCTGCTTCCAATATTCAAGAACAAATTTGCCATATATGCTACAAACCTATCAGCTAGAGCTCACCATTATATAGCACTCAAGCAACTCAATTGGCTAGGGCTCCCCCATCTCCTTCACTACATCCAGTTAACCATGGTCCATAAAATACTCTATGAACCTGAGAAAACACCTGCCCTACAAGTATTTCTTCAATCATATGCCACTAACAGAACTCTACGGTCCACTAGCAAACATCACATAAAAATCAATATAACCAAAATCCAAGCTGGAGATTCCCTTTTCTCAAATTATATAGTTAAAATCTGGAATTACACTACCAGAAAACATTACAATGGTTACATCACTAGCCCAGTTTAAAACAATACTAAAAACTCACTTATGCAATAAATGGTTGTATCCTTGCTCTGCACCAGACTAAACTCTCCCTCTGACTATGATACTACTTTGTTTCACTTACTGACAAATCCATCCCCTCTGTCTATTCTGCTGACTATGTCTTTCTGCAATCTAACACTCCATAGTACTATAACATTATAGAGCTGATAGCATATTAAGACTTGACAATTAAATTTCTTAGTAAACTGGGTTCAGAGTTTGTGTAATTCTCATACCTGTCTCTTTATTTTCTTTACAGAAAGGTTTAATGATATGTCTCTCTACTTATCGTTACTCTTCAGATTCTATTGATTAAGTTAAGAATTACTCTGTATTATCTAAACCTTGATATTCTTTAACTAGTCTGTATGTATAACTGCTTGTTCATATTGTATCTAGATACTATTTTAACGTATGTGCCCTATATATTCTACTTATATATTGTATTTCTGTATGTTTCAATGGGGAGCTTTTCTCCCTGGGCCTCCTCTGAAAAAAGACATGTGTCCAGTTCAGCTCCCCCGATGAACAAATGTAAAATAAATAAATAATAAATAAATAAAATATGCCCCTACACAACTTGCTGGATTGCCAGCTGGCTCACAAATAAGAGCCAATAAGTCAGGACTGGTGATATCACTGCCATCAAGAGGCAGGTCACCAGTGGAATACTACAGGGCTCCATGCTGGGCCCACTCCTGTTTGGCATCTGCTTCTCAGCTGTAAAGGCTAAAGTCAAGGGCCTCTGGCTCACCAAGTTTGCAGGTGACTGCAAATTTGGAGGTATCACAAATTATCCACGTGATACTAACATCCTGTAAGAGGGTCTAACACTGATTAAAACTCAATGCAAAGAAGTGCATTATAGTGCCTTTTGGGAAAACTTCTACCCAGGGAAATTACTCCATTGATAAGACACCCCTAAGAATTGACCCTGAAGTTAGAGATATCTGATCATATGTAGGCAGTAATCTGGCCTTTGACCAAATATAGCCAAGGAAGTAGGCAAATTATTTTATGTCACCCAACTTATAAGTAAGGAAGTAAGGATATGGCATCCAGGTCCAAGGAAATTATAATACCACTCTACTCATCCTTATCAGAGCTATCTTTGTGTACAATGCCCCCTTCAGCAAGTACCCATAGAAGTTCTTCATCAAGAGAATACAATGTATTAACACACTGTCATACCTCTCAACCTCTTAGCTCAAGAATACTGAACAAAGCCTAAAATAATGGGGAGGGGGAGGCAAGGGACTAAAAATAGTGACAGATTTTAAATATTGTCCTTATAAACTCAGAAAGTTGCTAGAATAATGATTTGTATTACTCAGTTACTTCAGTTCTTGGTGATTTGTCAGATAACCACAAATTTTATTTGGAACAGTCCAAAAATACTAGGCAAAAATCTGGACATTCTGTGAAAAAATAGACAGTTGAGAAATACTGTCCTATACATATCACTTTAGAGCCCTGTCTCTGTACTCAGTCTCCTACAGGTTGTAGAGAGGTGATCTGTGCTTGGCATATAAAGGATCTTTAGATTCACTCCTGGTGAAGCTTCTGCACATCCACAAAATGAGCAGTACAAGAAACACTAGATTTAGGGATTTGGACTTTGCTTGTGACATAAATAGAACATGCTGGTAACACAGACATGTAACACAAAGGATCTCCATGCTCTGGAATCAGCTCCCCATCCATGTGAAGAAGAGTCCATCCCTAACCCTATTCAAATGTAACCTTCACCATTGGATGAGAAATTGTAAATACATAGCTAGGCTGGCACCCCTGTCTCTTATAGACAGAGGCCAACAGCAAGCATTCCCTAACTAACATACTTCCCACATAACCTTTTAGCAACCACCTAACTGACATAGCCTTCCTAATAAACATACCCCTCATAATCAACATACCCCACAATTAAAATACACAGAATTTTTTCCACCCTCACACTCTGGTGCTGTTGTGTTCTTAAACTCAAGTGTCTTTCTTGCTGTTTGGTTCTTATGTTAATTTGACCACATATCTCCTTCCGTCTCCTCTTCCATTAGCTGTTGTGAGTAAGCACAAAATTAACATTTTGTGAAATCACTCCCCTTCAACTATTTAAATTTATTGACCATTCCACTGTATTCCATAGAACCAGAATACAAAGTGCCTGCAACCGTTCAATCTATCTTGCTCTTTTAAAATTAGTGGCTCTTCACTTAGACAGCTGAAGCTTAAGTTATCCCTTCTTTAATATCAAACTGCTTAGTGCACACTGCAGTGCTTAGAATATTAACCCATATTTTTTCCATCTTAAAATCTGCAACATCTGTTGCAAGACCACCAATTACTGGACAGCCCACATTCTGCCTCTCAGTAGTTATCTTGGGATCAGTGCTTTTCCTTCAGACTGCCGATCACTGGAAAGCCTAATGACTGCTTCATAGGTGACAGCTTGGAATTTGTGCTTATATTCTGCTCCTGGTGACAGAAGGAGCATAGTGTATTGATTCCTGACTGTTTCTGGTGGGGTGGTGAGTGTCTGTGTTTGACCTTCCTGACTGGTCTGGTTGTTATTCAAGGCATCTACCAAGAAAAGGCTACAACAAGCCTACAGACCTTGCATCATCTGGGCCAAGACTGTGGATCACCAACAGGCTGTGGCCTGCCTCTCATCTTGGAATTGGTGCTAATGTTTTGCTTCTGGTGAAAGAAGAAGCAAAGGAGTATTGTATCCCAGAAGAGTGAAGCTGTTGTGAGACCAGCAATAGTAGTAACCAGGCAGTAGCCATTCACACAACTTCCCTCTTTTTGTCATTCTTGACAAGCTAATTCTTTGTTTTCAGTAAGTACTGCTTGATTTGTTTCTAACTTCAGAATATCTGCCTAAATACTTCATCTTTAAATTTTCAGGGTCTCCTTATTAGTTTCCCCTCAAATGTTTGGCAGTGCCCTGTATAGACACAGATACTTTGAGTGACATTTTTCTTGTAAAAGCGCAACTGAAATTTCAGCAATACCTAGTTGCACACAGGACAACTAGTTTGCAGTGACAAGCACTGTCCCCAGAGTTGCAGACTGGATACTGTTGTCATTGCTTTATATTTTCACTCCAACTGTCTAATCAATAAAAAGGGTGTGGTGCCATGGATATGAAATTTTCCACTATCTCTGTTACCAGCTTGGTGGATATGGGCATCCTGAGGCAATGTAGAAATTGCCTCATGTTTACTGACAACCAGTTAATTCTCAAACAAACTGATATGGTATGTGAAAAATGTATTTACACAATGTCACTAGAGGCAAAGTTTTCACATAAAAGTACTCCTAATGTCAATAAGGTTGTCAGTAGTACACACGCTGCACCCATCACACACAATTCAAAGCAGGCATATAGACCCACATATGCTGAGGCACTTAAATGTAACCTTCCTAAAACCAAAAAGACCTCCTAGATGAAGTATACTTAACAAATACAATCAGCAGCTCTGAATATACTCTCAAACCAACAGCCACAGCTCATGGAGCCTCTACTTCCAAACCCATAAGGCAAGCCACCACACAGCCCAACATTCTTGTCATTGCAGACTCCATCATGAGACACACTAATGTCTCTCTCACCAGGCTGAGTAAGAAGAAAGTCATGGTCAGTTGCTTATCAGGGGCTAGGAACCACCACATTATGCACACACTCTGGTCATTGGACCACAAGTACCAGTATGACTCAGTCATAGTCCATGTGGGTATAAATGACCTGAGACATACCTCCCTGGACTATATGAAGAGAGACATCATGTAGCTCTTGGTATATGTGTCCCAGGCTGGTATAAGCCTAGCATTGAGCATCATTTTACCTTTTCCAAGGGTGATGCCACAATATGAACAAAAGATGACTGACTTTATTAATTGCCTTAGTTTCTGATGTCATTCTAAAGGGGTGCGATTTTTGTCAGCATGGAAGGAGATGGTCAACAGACCAGGCTGCTTTGCCAGGGATGGTCTGCATCTCTCCCCTCTAGGCTTTTGAATATTAGCTAAAACATTGTCTTCCCCCGCAGTGCCTTTTTTAGGTAATGCTAAACTGAAAGTACTTCCAAAATAGCAAATCAAAACCAAGAAAGTGTAAAGGTATTACTGCTCAATGCTTGGAGTCTAAACTAAAACCTCCACTCCCTAGAAGCTCTCTTTACCCTAGAGAATGATTATGTCTGTGCAGTCACATGATTTAAAGCCTGGGAGCACACCAACACTGCAAGATTATAATGTCTACCACACATTTAGACCAGCTACTGTAAAGACAGGAACTAAAGGTGGAGGTGTCTCGATTTACATAAAAAATAAATATACCTCAAGGCTGGTCAAATGGGACAATCCATTTGAGCTACTCCATATTCAAATCACCATAGGCAAAGTCCAATGCCACTTCCTTGCAAGTTATTGGTCCCCCTCTATGACCCAGGAAACTCACCATGTATTTAAACATATTAAAAACACTCACTATATAACCCAATACCATATTTATGGGTAACTTTAATTACCCCACTATTAACTGGGAATCCTACATGACACTAAATGTACAGGCATAGAGATTCCCGGATTTTGTAAACACAAATTCCCTGGACCAGATTGTCAATACACCAACCAGGGATGCAACCATAATGGATCTGGTCTTCACTAATATGGGAGACTGTTGCACACCCGCTAGTGTAATGCCTTCCCTGATAATGTCAGATCACCAAATGGTCTCCTTTGAAGTAAAAATAAAACCTGGACCCTCAGCTAACCCTGGAATATTCAGGAACTACTCTAAGGCTAATTTCCTGTTATTAAGTGATAACCTGCCAAAATTTCAATTCCCCATAAACCCTGGGAACACTGCTGCCTATGCAGAACTGTTCACAGAAAGCTTATACAAGCATGTTAATAGCTGCATAGAGGCAGCTGTACCCACCAGGAAGAAGCACAGAACTAGCTCAAAAAACAAGTAGCCCTGGTAGAATCACAAAATCAATAGAATGTATAATAGAAGAAAGAAAATTATGGCAAAAATTAGGAGGTGCAGCACCCAGCAGGATAAAAGCACTCTCATCAAACTAAACAAACAACTCAGAGGACAAACAAAGTGTACCAAAGCCAACTTTGAGGTAAATTTGGCCTCCCAGGCCAAGGACAACCACAAGTCATTCTTTAGCTATGTCCGCAACCTCAAAGGCAGTACACAATTGTGTGCAGAACTCATTGCAAATGGAGCCACCTATACTGAGCCAAAAGATATAGCAAACATACTGGCCAACAAATTCAGCTCCAACTTTACCCCTGTCTCCCCCTCAACCTTACCTCAAGAAATACCATCAAATATAACTCCCCCTGCTTTCCCAATACCTACTCAGACATTGTTGACAAACTCAAGAGGTTAGGTTCATAGGTTCATAGGTTGGTACTAGGCTACCAGCCCTAGGGCCTATACAAGCCTAGCCATAACAATTCCCTGGCTATTTCTTCCCACACTATTTACTTCCCTGGTTAGGTTCAAACCTATGTGTCACCCAGTGGATAGCCAACTGGCTCATGGACAGAACCCAGGAATTAAGACTTAGAGAATCCATCTCTACAAAGAGGCCAGTCACAAGTGAAGTCCCTCAGGGATTGGTCCTTGGACCACTCCTTTTTGACGTTTACTTCTCTAAAGTCAAGGCCAATGTCAGTGGTCTTTGGCTGACTAAATTTGCAAATGTCTGTAAATTAGGATCTGTCATTGAATCTCCCACCAACAAAATGTTCTCCAGGAAGGGCTGACACAGACAATCAACTGATTTCAGAGCCATGAACTAAAATTAAATGCCACAGAATGCATAATAGCATTCTTTGGGAAGTCATCCATCCCTGGTAACTATCATATTGACAACACACCCTTTAGAGCTGACCCAGTAAGGGACTTAGGAACAGACATAAACAGTAATCTTGCCTTTGACCATCATATGTCTACAGTAGGGAGGAAATCATTCTATGTTATTTATAAACAAAGGTATCACATCTAGGTCCAAGGAAGCCTTTGTTCCACTGTATTCAGCATTTGTCAGCCCTACCACTGAGTACAGTGCTCCCTTTGGTATGTACCTAACCAAGCATATGCAACAAATAGAATGCCCACAGAGGTTCCTCACTAAAAGAATACAGGGCATAAGTAAAATGTCCTATGCAGACCACCTAAAGTCCCTATTATTGTATTCTGTCTCCTACAGGCTTTTGAGGGGAGATCTGTGCCTGGCATAGAGGGCATTACCAGACCCGACTCTGATGGACCCCCTGCATATCAACAAAACAAACAGCACTAGAATTACCCATTCTAAAGACTTAAACCTTGCCTGTGATATTAGGACCTGCTAGAGAGGCAGGCATGCATCCCAGAGAGTACCCCATCTCTGGAACAGGCTCCCCATCCATGTGAAGCAGAGTTCCTCCCTAACCCAATTCAAGTATAACTTGGACAGTTGGATGGGAACAAGAAAGTCATCCCTGGCTTGGCATCTGTGTCTCTAATGGACACAGGCAACTTGTGTCTCTAATGGACACAGGCAACCTGTAAATGGTTCATCTCCCAAGGCCCTGTTTACACTTATCAAGGGTACCAGAACTTGCCAGAGATTTGGGATGCATGGCTAGGCTTCAAAAGGCCTTTGTGGTCATTAGCCTAGTAAACACCTATGAACCTAAATATCTATCAATGTATGAACCTATAAAACAAAACTACTGCTTTTCCTGCAACATGAGTACTGTCAGTATTTTTGACACAGACTCAGTTGAGAGATGCCAAGTATTAGCTCAATATTTGCATTGGGCTGGAAATTAATTAATAATTCATTACAGATTAAGTAGCACTGGGAAATACTCAATGAAATAATTCATACAGAAAGTGTGTTTTCCTTCAGACCTGGGAGTGGCCCAAAAGTTCAGAGGTTGGGTATTTTCGCTGTCAGTGCATGCAGATGCCTTCACATCAGCCCCATACTTGGCATCGCTGATCCTTCCTTATGATGATCCAAATCAATGAAACCACTTCTCATTTCTCATATATCAAAAAGAAAAAAATGGCATCTTGTCAGAATCATGACAACCAAGTGCTCAAACTTTTACAACTGACCAAAACATACTTTCAACAGAGGAGGTCACTGAGGTTAGGGTTTGAGTTTTCCCTAAGAACAACAGTATCTAGTGGCTGGGATTTATATACAACTTACCTAGTAAACAAACACATTCAAGGAGCTTTGCTTATTCAGCAAGGTTTTCATGACTCATAATCTACCTCACTGCCCATTGGTGCACTTCTGCTCTGTTGAGCAATGACAGGTTCATTGCCACATGTAACTATGGTAGTGGGGTGTGTCATATGCTAATGATGCCCACTAACATCCAGTTGCAATGTTCTGCAGGATAAATTACCTAGTACAGTGATTCGTAGATGTCTGTAATAGGCTATTCCTATGCAAATCAGTCAACAGAGTGCATGAGTATACACAGTAATTTAGTTCTGTACAATTATGCATTTCAGTGGGAGAGAATTGGAGTAGGGAGAAGTAGGGCAGTATCATCAACCTGCTGAGATTTCTAATCTAGGTACATAGTATGATGTATAAGGGTATAACAAGCTGCGGGAGTGTATTCCCATTTGTGTGAGGGGGACATATAGGAATGGTGTGCAAGTCTGTTCCGTGAGTGTGTTTGCATGATTGGTTATTGCTAGTGTATGTTGGTGTGTATATTGGATGACTGCTAGCTGACATAGCTTCATCAGTACTATCAGAAAGTCAATATTTTACCATTCTGTAACACATGCAAAACAGCCAGGAATGACCATTGTAACCTCCATTTCTATTCTGGTACCACATATGCAAAACACAAGCAAAGTTTCAATGTCATATATGAACAGTCATGTTCCACACATAACTGCCTGCTCTTTGCTGTATTTCATAACAGATCAAAACTTTTCTAAAAACTTTCCCTCCATCTTCTGCACTTAATTTTGTACTCTGGTAGCCAGCATTTAACTTGAGCTGTTCTTAAGGAACATTTATTAACACCAATCCATTCTGCCATTGTTTTTTTAGCATACTCCAATAAGTTAATATTTTCCTTACCTTTCAAAAGGCCTTAGATTCCACTTACTGGACTTGTCCTTCATTCCAGTCAGTTGCTATATCCCGTCTCTCTCAACTGGGTTACTGAGTTAACTACTTTGACACAATTCTCATACAATTCCTGTTTGGCAGATTCAGCAGCTTCCAACTGGTCATGCAGATGATTTGCTTCATCCATCATGGCCACTCCTAGTTGCTTAATCGATACATTAAAGAAGCCAGTTACATTTATAGGTTCATAAGTGAATACTAGGCTAACTGCCATGAAGGGTCAGTTTAAGCCTAAGCAATAACCCAAGAAGAGAATCAACCCAATATCTTACATCAGTGAGGTGAAGACCTTAACCATTGTGCCAAAACCACTATACCAGCTCATTTTGCATAGCCTTCAAACTATTTGTTACTTCAACAACATTTGGTAGCAATTTTTTCAGTTAAGTACTAGAAAAATATCACAGCATGGTGATCCTATTCTAACTTTTGATTAGCTTCACCTTTATAGTATTCTAGTTTCACCCTAGGGCCGATAGCCTAGTACCAACCTATGAACCACATAATCCATTCTTCTTATTGCTAACTCGTTGATTCATACAAAACTAATCCAAAATAAACTTAAATGATTAACAGAGTTAACTTCTTTACAAATAGAGCAAAATATATTTACTGTCTGTTTGCTGAAATCCTCCTTTGCACAGAACAAAAAATAAAGAAAAGGAATGCTCAAGACCTCTTATTTAAAATAAGCACTTCCATCTTTATTCAGTAAAACAGAGTCTGAAAAAGTCTTTTGTGTGACAACAATGAGTTGAATTAAATACCTTACTATGGATGTTATTTATGCGGTTATTCATTCATTTAATGACAGTCAGACATATGAGGTATACACTTTCAGTAAAGTGGCTGCAATTAGTGAACATGTAGGCAATTTGTGGAAGAAATTGATTGACCATTGCTATTTGATCAGAGTTTGACATTCATTGATATGGCTTGCCAAGGCTAATGTATACTTAAATAAAACAATCTGAAATGCATAACTCTGCCTGCTGTTGCTATATTATCACCATCATCATCACTATTAATATTAACATCATTATTATTATTTTGTTTTATTTGATTATACTTAGACATAGTGTCGACACCTAGCCAGTATTTTTCTGCACTATCCATAAATCAGAAGGATTGTCCAGTAGTCCAGAAATCACTGTACAAACTCTGATATTCTGTTCATCTGCACAAACATAATGCTTGAGTTTGTAAAACTGCAGCCTCAGATTAACATTTTTTACAAAAACATCTGTAATGTCATGCACAGAAATCCAAGACTACCTAAAACAGAAAAAAGAAGACAAAAAAGGCATTCTACCTGGTACTGAAATACTTGTTGATGTCATAATATGGATAGTAAAGTGGATGGAGTGAGCAAGAAAATGAGAAAGAGTAATGCTATGGGCGGTGCAATGGGTGTGATTTCTATTCGGTTTTTAAAACAGAGAAACATGGTAACCCTATTCCGACATCCGATGTACAGAGTTGCAATAAAGTGACTTGAGTGATTTGGTACTAGGTCTGCAAATTAAAGATACTGATGTCAGCTGTGGTTTTAATTACATGTAAATGCTCATTGACCTATGTAATATGGCTGCATCGCATTCCATTTTACCCTACCTATTTACTTGCTTACTTCAGCCCCCACCCCCCACTTTGCTTTGATGTCACCAACGACGACTCATCACCTGTGCTTATGAAACTGTTCTGTAAATATTGCATACCTGTCAACTGTATAGATTTTCACAGAATGTGCAGATTTTTGCTTCACATTTTTGGTCCATTTTTCCTTAAATTGAGCTTTCGTGACAAATTAGTGGCAAATCAGTAAAAACTGAAGATGAAAAATAATGACAGACATTTGAGTTTCAGACGTCATACCTTTCAGAAAATGTATGCTAATGCCAAACCTGTTATTCTATCTCCTTTCTAAGTTTGGAAGAGCAATATTTAAAAACCGTCCCTATTTTTGAGGCCTTTGACCCACTTTTATTTATGGCTTTGTCCAGATTTCTTGCTCTAAGAGGTTGAGAGGTATGATTGTAGTTTGTAGAATGGTCTTCCTTGTGAAAGAACTACAGTAGACAGATCTGAGGCATGAGGAATGTAAGATCTGAATGACCAGTTTCATTGGATTAGATGCAATACCAGAACACTTAATTTGGATAGTCATAAATAGCCTAATATTCCCATTATGTACATTTGTAATAAAGCATTACAATTAGCTGAATTCCTGATGTCTAGAGATAGACTACTGTAGTCACAGTTCAGCAGAGGATGCCTTGTCACAGAACACCAAGAATTGATGACCAGTCAGCCTCACAATCATATTATGCAAGATGATGCAGCGAATTGTCATGGAACATATTCAGGCAGACACAAGAAACCTCCTTTTCTATGACCTAACTCAGGAAAGTTTTGCCAAAGGTAGTTTTCATGCTTAACCACTATTTTGTATCAAAAGTGTGACCTCTGATATGCATGAAGAGCTGTCTGATATTAAATCACAACTATGTAGTCATATAAAACAGGTGATAGTAGAGGACTCCTATTATGACCTTTTATCAGAAATGGAATCAATCAAGGCTTTGTCCTGGAACTGTCTTTTACACTTCCTATCAGAACATTTATAGAATGCTGCACCCTGTTCTATAATCTGGTGCAATTAGAGAAGGTACAAAGATTCCACACAAAGCTTAAAAATGTGTCTCATAGCTGAAGAGTGCACCAACTGATCCAATTAGAGAAGGTACTAAGATTCCACACAAAGCTTCAAAACTTGTCTCATAGTTGAAGTACACCAACTCTTTTGCTTCTCTGTATCTTATTGCCTTCTTAGGTTAAACCACTGACTGACTTGCACATCACTAACATACTCCATAATATCTGAAGACCTTTGCTTAGAAACCTATGCAATATCCCCCACCTCTTAAATAAACTCGACCCATCAATATATACACGAGGATAAGGCAAAGGGGACAGCCACACTGAGTACAAGTTTTTTTTCCTGTGCCTCAGCTTATAGTTGAGGGGGATAGAAATAAACCCAGTGGTCTTTAGGTGAGAGGTGAGGGTGCCAGATCAGAGAACAGACTTTTTTTTCCTTCCTCAACTTAGAATTAAGAGCACCAGATCAGGGAATAGCACTGGGCAATACATGAGCCAACTACAGCTCTGACATGGGCACTCATAATTTTCAATGTAGAATCCAATGCATTAAGTTCCTCAATGGAAAATAGTCAATGAGATTGTGCACAAAGCCTATGCACCTCTAGATCAAATAAAGATATGGGCCAGCCTGTGTAAGAAACAAGCAACCAGAACTGAGATGTTGTCAAGAAAACTAGGTATGAATAGTAAAAAGTACCTAAACTAGAATAATACTCATTGATGAATGTTAATTCCACTATATTGGACCATACCTCTCAATTTCTTAGTGTAAGAAATCTAGACAAAGTCTGACATAATGGTGGAACAAAGGTCCAAATTGTCCTAAGGGACAACTTTTAAATATTGCTCTTATAAACTTAGAGAGTTGCTAGAAAAACAGGATTTGTGATAGCATGCATTTACTGAAGGGTATAAAGTCTGAAACTCACATGTATGTCATTATTTAGTGACTGCAATTCTCAGATCATCCTAGTGATTTGTTGAAAAAATACACATTTTATGAGGAACAGTATGAGGCAAAAATCTGGACAGTTACAAGGTATGTATTGGACTATGGTAGGGCCAAAAGATAGCATCTAACGCTAACTTGCATAATGCCACAAACAGAGCCATTATTACAATGAAAACAGAGATCAGAGGTTTTTAATGCCATTTTAAACCTTACCTCTCAACTGTCCAGATTTTCACAGAATGTTCAGATTTTTGCCTCATATTTTTGGTATGTTTCCTGTAAAATTTGTGATTTCCAGGCACATCCCCAATGATTGAAGTCATTAAATAATGACATACATTTAAATTTCAGACTTTATATCCTTCAGAATATGCATGCTAATACAAATCATGTTACTCTCACAACTTTTTAAGTTTATGAGAGCAATATTTAAAATCTGTCCCTATTTTTGGCCTTTGCTTCCCTGTTATTTTGGACTTTGCCTAGATTCTTAAGCTAAGAGGTTGACAGATATGTTTTACATGTAAGTAATAAGGCTATAAATACTGTAAATATTGCAAGGCAAATCATTTCATTATGAAGGAAGACAAGCTACCCACCTTAGTTAAGATTTCCAACACTTGTGTTAAACTTGCTATATTCTATATCACCTTCATATATGATTCTTTCCATCTAAGTAAAATAAGAGGTTAAACCTAGCTTGTGGATAAGCATATAGAAGCAGGAGCAGCAGTAGTACGTTTGTGTTTGAATGTGTCATTCTTTGGATGAGATGGTAATCCGAGGTCCCATCTGCCTCCATTGGTAGTAGCTCAGGTGGATGAAAAAGATCTTATGGCACATATTGAAAAACAGAGTAGGGGAAGTTCCCTGATGCCCTGGACAAATTTCCCATGGTTAGTATGGATACTGTCTCTGGTTTAGCCTGAGAAGACGACACTGGCCTAGTGGGACAAACACAGTCAACAAAGAGTAAATAAAAAAATGAATAAATAAATCTCATTGGCCATGAATAAATTCAGCACCATGGACAGCTGCACAGTAACTGGTTCTGGGGCTCGTACCTTTTGTCAGTTTTCAACAGAGTAAAAACTAGTACCATTTAAATCATTATGCATCATTATAGAATTAAACTATTTCATTACAAATATTGTGTCATCTGACATAGCTATAAAGTCAGCTTTTTGCAGAAGTTTATATTCAGCAGATTGATGGAGCCAGTACAGAGCAGTTTATTTTCTGGAGTATATATTTAAATGAAATATTCTTTAGGACAATATTTCCTTTCAGAAAAGTTCTTTACAGAGGATAGTTTCCCAGAATATCTGCTTCCTGCTCTTTGAAGTGGAAAGTTGCTCAATAAAGAAATATACTTTCGCTTCCACTTTTTATGTTCTGTTTATCACAATAAAGTTCTGCCACAGAACATGCAGTACTAGTTGATCAATACTACAAGGTTATAATACGTCAAGGTAAGCATGACAGGCCATTTTGGCCGGGATTCCTCTGTATATATATACACACACACACACACACACACACACACACACACACACACACACACGTGTCCTCTTGATGCTGCAGTCAAATGGCTGTTAGGCATATTCCGATGCTTCTAATCTGCTAATCAACATTTATATGATGTTACAGAACCAAAGAATGGCTGTACTAGAATAAACAGGAAGGGTAAACATTTACTCAGTTTTCAGAAAGTGAGACACCATGTTCTCTGCATGGCTTGCATTTACCACAATTTACAGGAAGTGTGCTCTCTTCAACTGTAGATTTTCCTACTTGGGCAAGTGACAGCAAATGAGCTAAAATGATCTTAATAAGGGATCCATTAACTAGGACAGCATGTAACACTTTTACGGTTGTACTGTGCAAACCTTTTAATAAAATTGCAGAGTGATGATTCCATAAGCTAAAGTAATACCCATGAAGTAGAACACTAATTGCTTTGAAGCTGAAATGTTCTGGCATATTTAAAGGGCAACATTTATTGAAGTTCAGCCAGCACCCTTGCAAACAGACATTACCTGTTAACAGATAAACTGTAATGTCATAACATTTATTTAGCTATAGTAAACTTTTTTAATGTGCCCTTCATATGAAACCAAGTTGTTTCATCTTATCATTAGGTATTCAGAAGGTATGATTTTTTGTACTTTTCTTCCTTTTTGGTCGTCTTGATGTTTTGATTTTGATGGTATTATCTTCAGTGGTAACTCAGAATTTTATAACCTTATAGCCTTTTTCCAGCTTTATCACAGTCATTAAAATGTGTTTTTCTCACCCAGATGAATCATGAACAATAAGATATGCAGCTCTCCATATTTAAGTCTATCACTGTTGATGTTAATGGGCTAATGCCTGACAGAGCTGTCTTTTTTATGTTCACAGTTGATACATTATTTGGTTCAATAATCTATCTGCAGTAAACAGCAACACAAATGAGCTTGCACAAATTACAGTGAAAGAGGAAAGCACAGTATACATGCCAAGTCACTAACAAAGTCATAAAAGAGGGGCAGCCTGACCTTATGGAGAATGGGTAGTCAATAAATATCTATTGGCTGTTATATAAATTAACAGGATGAGCAGAATAAGTTGGAGGGTACAGAAATGTTTGTGTTTGACTTTAAGAAAGCATTTGAATCAGTGACTTTGTGTTTCTACTGAGGGTTTTGAAAGATGTTTAGTAATGGGTAAATGTACTGTACCATAACTCAGTAACAGATGGAAAGGGAATGTTTTAGGGGAGACATAGGTTCATAGGTTCATGGGTTCATAGATTTATGCTAGGTTAATGCCCACCAGAATCTTTAGAAGCCTTAACCATGCAATCCCACCCAGTTTTGTCCCTGACTTCCTTTGACACCAATATGGTAGAATATGTTAGTATGGAGGTAGCTAAGGGTTATGTGGGAGGTATGTTAGTTGGATATTCATTTATATACTGTCAACCTCTGTCCTTTACAGATGTGGTGGCCAGACAAGGGAAGAATCTCAATTCCCCATCCAGTAATCATGTTTAATTTGAATATGGTCAGGGATGAACTCTGCTTCACATAGATGGAGAGCTTATTCCATGGCACGGAGATCCTTTGGGACACATATTGATTTCTCCAACATTATTCATGTCACAGACAGAGTTCCAGATTGGATATAGTGTTTCTGGTGCTGTTTGTTTTGCAGATGTGAAAGAGATTCATCAGAGATGAATTTGAGGATGTCTTAAGTGCCAAGTGTAAACTACCTGTCAGTAACCTGTAGGAGACTGAGTACAGAAGTAAGGCCTTAAAGCACTCTGTGTAGGACAGAGTATTCATACCCTGGATTCTCCTGGTTGCTGAATCTTTGAGGGAGTTTCAACTGTTGCAAGTGCCTGGTAAGGTACATGTCAAAGGGGGTATTGTGCTCAATGATGGGTCTGATAAGGGCTGACTAACTTCTTTGGACCTGGTTGTCATACCCTTCCTTATTAGTTGGGAGACATAGAATGAGTTTCTTACTGCCTTGGCTACTTGTTCATCAAAGGCCAAATTGCTCTCTGCATATGTTCCCAAATCCCTAATTATCAGATAAACTCTTAGGGTGTTTTATCAACTGAATAATTAGCTTAGGTGGTTGATTTCCCAAAGGGCACTATAGTCCATTTCTTCATGCTGGGTTTTAATCCATAGCTTTGGCACCAGTCATTTGTTTGTGTTAGTCCATCTTTAAAATGTTGGTGTTGTGGGTGGGAATCTATGATCACTCCCAATATACAGCCTTCTGTGAAGTTAGTGAGCTAGATGCCTTTGACATTAACCTTGATGTCTGAGAAGTAGATGCCAAACAGGTGTGGGCCCAACACACAGCCCTGGAGAACTCTGCTAATGACTGTTCTCCCTCTGAGGGTGGTCTCACTCATCCTGACTTATTGAGTCCTATCTGTGAGCCAGACAGCAATCCAGCAAGTTATGTAGAGGTTTATGTTCTGGAAGTTTGTCAATAATACCTAAGTGGGGTATTGTACTGAATGCCTTGGCCAGCTTAAGGAAGGTGGTGTGCACCATTTTCTCCTCATCCATAGCCTTGTTAACCCTCTCAAAAAAGTCTAACAGGTTGAGTAGGCAAGACCTTCCCTTAATAAAACTAAATTGGGATGGATCCAATGTCTATAGGTTGTCAATGTCCATGTGGATCATTCCCATGATAATTTGTTCCATAGATTTGCATATTATACTTGTCAGACTGATGGGTCTGTAGGTCCTGTGGTTAGTGGATGGTCCTCCCTTATGAAGAGGGATAACTGTTTCAGCCCTCCATTTACCTGGCATATTTTGAGGCTATAATTGAAGTTGAATTGGGCCTCAAGTTGTCTTGCTAGGCCACGTTTTAGGGCCTTAGAGAGCACTGGAAGGACCTGCTCCCTGTTGATAGTTGGGGATATGCTGGAAGACATTTCACAGGGGGTAGTGGGAAGACGTAAGACTAAATTTAGCAGCCTGTAGTTTTGCTGTGGCACACTGGTTAGTGAATGTTGTGCCATTTACCACCAGTTCTGCATAGTGCTTAGTGTGATCTTTAAGGTTTCTGACATAGCTGAAGAAGTCCTTGTGATTTTGCTGGGGCAGAAATATAGATGGGTTTTTAGCAAAAATATTTTTTTCCACTGGGGTTATTTTTATTGCAAATGGAGGCAGTGACAAGAAGGATAGAGACAGATCCTGTAACTGTAAGGAAAGAAGATGGAAGACACACCTCCAACTGTTTTGGGGTCACTCTGCATTAATGGCATTGGATTCAATGATTGTGATGAAAACTATGCTGAAAGACGTTTATAACCTAAAGCAGGAGATAGGACTAGAATGTACTAAAAGAAAGAAAAGCTCTAGGTTCCCTCAAAAAGAGGCCACTAGACTAGTGGGACTAAGTCAGTCAGCAAAAATAGATAGATAGATAGATAGATAGATAGATAGATAGATAGATAGATAGATAGATAGATAGACAGATCAATACTGTGTTGTGCATTGAGTAGAGTTGAACAGTGACAACAGGGATAGATGAGAGGCCAGGACCTGGTTATGTTGGATTGTAGGCATGGCAAACAATATGAAGGATTTAGAGTTGAAGTGGAAGCTGAAGTGTTAAACAGGTGAGGAAGATGTGGGAATCTTAACAGTGAAGATGAATGTCAATAAGATGATGATCTTCCCAAAGGTGGCTTACTCTGTCAGGTATAACTTAAAAAGAAGCGAAGAGAAAAGAAGGCAAGACATAGAGAATGTGTGATAGTTATGAGTGGAGGAGGAGAATCATAGGACAGAGAGGAGAAGAATAAAGTGTATAAAAATGAAGTGGTTGAGGCATGGTAGCTTTTGGAATTCAATGAAAGTGAGTAGAAAAGGGGAAAGAAAAGATGGAAAGGAATGGAGGATATTGCATAATACAGCACTGCTGGTGAGAGAGAGCATGGAGCTATGCAGGGAAAAAAGGAGATAAAAGAGAATTGTTATCGGATGATCGATAGCACGGTATAGCTGGAGGAAGGGCTTACTGCAGTAAACAGGGAAGATAGGAATGGGAGCAGAAACTGTATAAGAAAAAAATGGAGAAGAAGAAAATGAGTGACTTGGCAGAGTACAATAGATAGGATAATTTAGTCAGGAAGGGAGGATAGTTATACAGCCAATAAAGGTAGAGCAACAGATTCTGTCTTATAGAGAAATGGTTTGTATATAATCAATTAGGAGAAATAATAAAGTAGTGGTGGGGGAGATGAGGTACGAATGTGGGGGTATTCTACTGGGGACTGAATTATTTGGCTATAGGGAGAAGTTAAGATGGGCAATATAAAAATTACATAATGGAAGAAAAAGTAGCAAAATGAAGCAACAGTTGTAGGACAAGTGGAGCGCTGAGCAAGTGTATGAGTGGAAGGACAATGGGAGTAATGATACAACTGAAAGGATCCAGTGTGAGATGAACAGATGATAGTGCATAATATAATGCAAAAGAAAGAGTGTTGAGGTGAGTGTTTAAGGTGCATAGAAAACAGTGCAAAACGATACATGTGTCTTGGGAATGTAAATGGACAAGATGGGGCTAGGATAAAGTAGTCACAGAATGGAAAAACATTTTCTGGAAGAAAGGATGAAACTCAGAGAAGTGTTGGTCACCTGGGATGAATAAAGTAGGGATGACAATGGGCAAAGAAACAAGTCAGATGGCATTTGTGATGGTGGGCTGGCTGGAGTACCACACTAGGAGGAACAGCCATGTAAATAAAATGAATTAATTTATAATGCATGGGGGGCTTGAAAAGGTAATAGGATATACTGTGAGTTCATAAGGTAAAACTAAATGGCAATATTTACATTACAACAGCATGTACCTTGCTTAAAGGAATTGTTACAGACAAAGTCTGCATTTATTTAGATAAAAACTCAGTTCTGGCATTAGAAGGAAAAGATAATAAAAGGAAATCATAAGGAAACCTAAATAATTTTTTACTAAACAAAATCAAAGCAGCAAAAATGGCAGAACTGCACCATGGCATGGAAATCTTACAAAAAATGGCATTTGGCAGCCTTCTGCATTCTTAAAAAGTAAAATGCTTACAGAAATATAAAATACACGCTGACTATGGTAATTTGAATCACTGTAATATTTCATAAACTATTTAAAATCATAAAAATACCATGAAAATAGCATCTCATTCGTGGGTGATTGTTTTCCAGCTCCCATTTGTTATAGATCAACTCCATAGTTGCACAAGAATGAAGAAGGGAAAATCTCCAGTACAGCACACAGTAGTTTTGCACAATTTAGATCCATGTGATTTGTAACCCAAAGCCACTCAATGAAATTTCACACCACCAAATGTAGAGCAGACATGATACACCAAACAATGACAAATTACACTATAATCACTGTAAAAAAGTGGCACATCACCTAACAACTGAGCCTCAACAAAGGGGAAATTGCCATCTGAAGTATAAGAATCTAACAAGGGAGATTCCAAGGTGGTACCTTCTTAACATTGCTGTGTTGCCTTGCTTTCCCCACTAAACTGTTTAAACACACTTGGCTATGAATGCAGTTTAACTTAAAAAATCCTGTCAGATATGGGCAGGATTCACGAAGGCTTGCACGGAGTCTAAGAGTAGTGTAAGACTCCATGCAGCCTTCGCAATCCAGGAACAGCCCTAAAGTCCGTGTAAGAGACCAGCTAAAACGTCTCTTACACGGAGTGGGCGTGGATATGCTAATCACCTCACTTGCAGCCGAATAGCATGCAAATGAGGTAGATTAGCGATCCAGGAAGCCCAAAGCAGCCCGTATAAGAGCCATTTTAGCTGCAGAAATGTACTCAGTTGACAACTGAGTACGTTTCTGCAAAAAACACAATGGAGCCATGTCAGCTCCAAATAAAGGGTGCATATGTGTCAGGCAGCATGCCAATGGCTAAATATGTGGCCATTGGCAAGGTACCCCGATGCAAATATGAGAAATAAATTTTTTTTTCGGCGATTGCCGGTGTTTAAACGCAGCGCAGCCCCGCGCAAACGGGCTGCCCTATATAAAACATAAAAATGAAGGTTATAAACCCACAAATGTGGGTCTTATGCAATACATGGATTTACAATGCAGGGACCAGCAGACCAAAACAACATGGCCACCGTTTAGTGGTTGCTAAAGGGGGAAGCTGAGTCTAAGACATGTAACTAAGCATTAATAGGCAATCTGATGCAAATGAGTGTTAGGATACTGAATTCCACTGTCACATAGCAAATGAGCACATTCTGAGTAGTGTAAGAGTTACATAAGGGGGAGGAACAGAGTAGGAGATAGGTGACATCACAGGGGGGAATGGCAGAAAGAAATGCAGTTCATTGGAGGTCAGTGTTACATGACAGATGTCAGACACATATCATGGAAAGAGGAGTGCCACAACATAAGCATGGGAAAGTCAAGAAATGGAAGGTGTACACTGTTGCCTACACCAAAGTTTCTTGCTGGGCATGCATGCGCACGTGTGCGCACCATGAAGCGCGAGTAGGACAGTGTGTGCGTGTAAGGCAGACTGAGCATGTGGGAGCCTGTTGGTAGATGTTTAACACTGTTTGCGCTGGTGTGCGTGTGTTTTAACCCGAATAAGCAGATTCTGAACCGTGTAAGCATGTGTGCACGCATGTAAGCCACTGTGAGCGTGTTTCTGCTGATATGCACGCTGCTCCCCCCTGAGGAAACAGAAAGGAAAAAGGAAGCAACAGAATTCGTAGGAAGCTAGCAGGGAATACTGCTGGAGCTAGCAGGTGAAAACAATTAGAAGCAGGCAATTACACAGGCAGAATAGTAGCCCAGCCCAGCACTTAAAACTCTGCAAACAGCAGTGCAGGATGTTTCTCTCAAGAGACACTGCAAGACAGGAGTAAGCTATTAGAAGTGAAAACTGAAAAAGCTGAACTCAGAGCAGAAATGTTAGGGGCTGCCATAGCTGTCATAATGAGACATAGGCGACTTGCTGAGGGTGGTGACAATGCAGATGGTGCCAGACAACCCACAGTGAGGAGACGGAGAAGAGTGTACAGGCCCAGGGTCACCTACCACGGGTTACATGAGCTGGAGATAGTAGAGCGCTATAGAGTGGACAGAGAGCTCCTGCAGCAAATAGTTGAGCTGTGCAGGCCACGCCTCACACACAGAACCAACAGAGGGGAACCCAGTGGAAACCAAGGTATGTGTTGGCCTAAGAATACTAGCAACAGGTACCTTCCAAAGACCAACTGGTGATATGATGGGGATATCACAGGCATCAGCCTCCAGGGTACTGCACCAGTTCCTGGATGCCATGTCAGCACATGTCAGTGATCATGTATATTTCCCCAATGCCCGTGAGGTATTGGCCAGCAATATGCATCTCTTCCAGCAAATAGTGGAATACCCTGAGGTAGTGGGTGCAATAGACTGCACGCACATATGCATCAAAGCACCAGCCGGTGAGCGGGGTAGGGTCTACATTAACCGCAAGGACTTCCCCTCCATCAACTACCAGGATGTGTGTGATGCCCAGGGCATAATAATGAATGTGTGTGCTGGCTGCCCTGGGAGCTACCATGTTTCCCACATCTGGCATTTGACGCAGCTGTACCAGACATTTGCCAATGGGGACATCCCACACGGACACCTAGTGGGGGATGCAGGTTATGCACTGGAGCCGTGGCTGATGACACCCATCAGAAACGTACACACACCTGAACAGGAATGCCATAATGAGGCACACGCACAAACACGTAATGTAATAGAGCATGTGTTTGAGCTGCTCAAGTCACGGTTCCGGTGTCTGGACACATCTGGTGGAGCCTTGCAGTACACACCAACTACATGTACCCAAATTGTCATGGTATGTGCTATGCTACATAATATGATCTTGCGAAAACAGCTGCAGCAGGACCAGCATGGGCCTGGGCCAAACAGCCCCCCACCATTGCCAAGGCCATCACAGGCAGAGCGTGACTCGGAGGAGGAACAACCTGAGCCTGCCCCAGTAGGCAGAAGGAGGCATGCCCAGTATGCCCTGGCCTTGGCAAAGAGGCAACGCATAGCACATACACTGGCTCAGTAGGAACCCTGGGAATGATACCCCCTCTGACTCACTCAAATAATAACAGGGATGCCTAAAATGACATGACCTGCTCACAAACATGTACAGGGAGTGTAATATGCGCATCCGACATAGGCAGCCCTGCAGCACCACCTGAGGCATGAATGCCATGTGTTAAGTAATGTAACACCATGTACTATATGCACACCTGAGGACCATGACTAACATCCTACCCTCACCAAGCATCATGCCACAATATGACAATGAGATGATCAATTGCAATAATTGGCTGAAGTATTGCAGTTAGTCAAAGGGGATCCAATGTGTGCCAGCCTGGGATGACATGCTGATCATGACATGATGCTCCACCTGCTAGGACTGGCGTGCACCTATCAGTGCAGGCCGTATGGATACTGGCAAAGGCTGTTGTTACCCACAGTGTGCCCTGAATAGGCAAGGCTCAAAACACAAACCTACCTCCATAGGTATCAGAAGGGATAAGAACCTAGATGTAATGCTACCCAATGCCAGAAGTCTAAACAGCAAGATGCATGCAGTCTAAACTCACCCAGTATGGAGAATGTTGATATCTGTGCTGTAACAGAAAACTGGGTCAAGGCTCACAACAGCACCCTAACACTACCAGGTTACACCTCATACTGTGCTGTACAGCCTCAAAACATGGAACAAGCTACAAAGGAGGGTGACTAGCAATAATTGTCAAGGATAACCACACCCCCATGTTGGTACCACAACACGAAGCAGCATGGACTAGCCATGGTCAAGTAACAGTGGCTAAAACTGACTCCCAGTTTATAGCCTGCTACAGACTACCATCCCAACACCAGGAACTGCACCTGGCCTATGTTGGAATACATGAATATATCAAGTCCTCCAAACCACATTATATTGGGTGACTGAAAATACCCAGACATAGACTGGGAACATTATACTAGCTCCAACACTGTAGGACAAAAGTTCATAGAATCCATAAACCAAAATGCCCAGGAACAACGTACCACTCCCACAAGAGGGGTAAGCATACTGGATGTGATAATGGGTACTGGATGGCAAGATGAGAAGTGTATTGCTCACTGGTAAGACCAGACCATAGAGTAATCACACTGGATATACACATCCTGACCACAGTCCCTGGCCAGAAAACCACAGTGAAAAACATGTGTAAAGCAAAAGTTGCACTCCTCCAAACTGATGTGGAATCCATTAAAGGCCCTGTGTGGGTGCAAAATATGGGCCACACCTCAGAACCTGTTATACAGGCATTCCATGAACACTTCCAGGAATGTTTGGATTATGCAATCCTAAATTAAAACAAGACACAATGCCATGCACGCAGGCATCTGGCATGGTGGACTCCAGCCATTACCAAACCATGCAAGAGAATGAGGAAGCTACTACATGATAGAGCAAACATAAAAAAAGAAGTAATCACTGATCAGTAGTATGGCAATAAAATATGTCCACACATACAATCCACTAAGGCCAGCTACAACAAGTTGAATCTGTGAATCTTGAGGCAATGTTACACCTGCCCCAAGTACACAGACAACCCTCAACTCCCCCCAATAAATACAAATATATGTGAGAGATGCAACCATTTATCCAAACTGGAGGCTGAGCTCCCTCAACTCAGTACTCCCAAAACTAGTCAGGAGGAGAAGGTAACCACAGACACCACAAACCCAGTCCCACATAGACCTATCACAACTGCAAACCAAAGACATAAACACAGAAAAACATTCCCGGAGGCCTGAATTACAAACACACCACACCAACAGAGGCCTCCAAAGCAGACACCCAATCAAACAACCTCCAAACATAGCACATGCAACACATAGTACACAAAGCTGGTGTGCCAAACAGTCACAGGCCAGAAGGAGAAACAACATGCCTGATACAGTTGTAATAGGTGACTCCATAGTGAGACACGCTGCTGTCCCACACACCAGACTGAACAAGGGAAAGGGTACAGTAAGCTGCCTGTAGGCTGCTACAATATGCCACATAACACAAGTATGCAGGTCACCCCAAAGCAAGTAGAAATATGATGCAGTCATAGTCCATGCTGGTGTGAATGACCTGAGATGTACCTTCCCGGACTACATGAAAAGAGACATAGATTAGCTCTCCGATTATGTAGTCCAGGCCGGAATGACACTGACCGTTTGCAGCATCCTACCCTCACCAAGAATGATGCCACAGTACAAACACAGAATGATCAGTTATAACAAGTGGCACAATTACTGATGTCATTCCAAGGGGATCCAATGTCTGTCTGCTTGGGATGTCATGCTTGACAAGCCACGCAGCTGTTCCAGAGATGGCTTGCACCTGTTACCCCTGGGTGTCTGGATATTGGATAAGGCTTTTGCCACCTCCATAGAGCCTTTCGTAGGCAAGGCTGGAAAGACTAACCCACCACCCTAGAAAAAATAAGTGGAAAGAAACATAAGGGTAATGCTGACCAATGCCAGATGTGTAAACCTCAATATGCATGCTCCCGAGGCCCTCCCCAGTATGGAGAACATCGATGTCTGTGCAGTGACAGAAACCTGCTGCAAGCCTCCTGACAGCACACCAGCACTACCAGGTTATACCACATATCATGCGTTATGGCCCCAAAACCTGGAACAAAACATAAAAGGAGGGTGAGTATCCATATTCAGCACAGTCACCCATACGTCCAGGTAACTGACAATGCACAAGGCATTGGAGTCCACCCATGTGCAACTAACCATAGGCAAGACTGCTGTACAGTCTGTAGTATGCTACAGACCACACTCTCACACACAGGAACCCCACCCAGCCATCCTGAAGACACTGGACAGTATGAATGTCCCACCAAATACCAAACAAGGTAATCACAAATTACCACATAGGTGGTAAACCACTATGTATGGAAGGAGTAATCAGGGACCTAGGGACACAAGTGGACAGTAACCTGTTATGTGACACTCACATTGCCAATGTGGCTAGGAAGACTGTCTATATTGGACACCGTATCATGAAAGGATTCACATCTACGTCAACAGAGGTCATTGTGCCCCTATACTGTTCTCTTATCAGACCCATAATCTAGTACAATGCCTCATTTGGGATGTACCTTACCTGACACCTGCAGCAGTTAGAAAGACCTCAAAGGTACCTCACCAAGAGGGTAAAGGGTCTCAAATATATGTCATATGCTGCCTGGCTGTAGACACCCCAGCTGAATGCAGTCACATACTGCCTACACAGAGGCATTGTATGTCTGTTGTACAAGGCCATGTCCAACACAGGAGTAATGGACATGCTCCACCCCAGAAAACTCAAAGCCATCGGAGCTGTGAGAGTGAGAGATGTAAACCTCAACACATAATGAAATAGGATGTGCTGGAGGGACAGATACATAACTCAGAGGCTCCCCACACCCTGGAACAGAATCCCACTCCATGTTAGGCAGAGCCCCTCACTGACACTCTTCAACAGGAATCTTGCCAAGTGGATGGATGATTGTAGATTTACACTGGGGGTCTTCACTGTGTCACGTCCAGACAGAGGCACAGCAAAGCAAATCATAAATGGCCATAATATTCACATAGCAAGGGGTGGCGAAAGCCACACACACTCTGGCTAGGCTTACAAATGTCCTAGGGTGGATAGCCTAGTATGAACCTATCAACCTATGAAAATACAAATTGTACAGGACACTAAGGATAATCCCAAGGCTTCCTCAACTGATGGTAGGAACCGTGTTGGGAATTCACAGATATTCTCTGAATCACACAAATATTATAAACAACATACCAAACACACACACATATTGCCAACATACATCCTGACAGGTGCAGTGCAACCCCCCCAGAATGCAAAATATCTATCCCAGCAGATTGCTGGCCCCCTGACATTGCAGATGCTGAGGTAACAGCCAGCATCTACAAAGCAAAACACACAGCAGCAATGGTATGAGATGGTGTCCTGGGCTGAGTCCAACATGGACTCCAAGAAGAATGGAATGCCAAATCACACTACTGCTCAATGTCAGCCTTACCACAGGATATGTACCCAAAGAGCAGTGTACAACAACAGTGGTCGTTCTCAACAAAGGTGTTGCCTGAATGGATACTGAAAACTACCACCCCAGAATCCTGAGAAGCTTGGTCTGCACAGCTATGGAAAGGATCAGCATGTACCGCAGACATAAAGATATTGGGGACCTACTGACACCAGACCCTGCCCAGTGTGGCTTTCTTAAGTGCAGATCCTGCCCCTAAACATGTTTGACTCATTTGAAACAGTCATTAAGGTCATTGATGAGGGCAATGTGGTCCACACAGCGTAGCTGGACCTTGCAAAGGCTTCCATACAATACCCTACGTGTTCATTATAGATATGTTCACCAGCTTAAATATAAACCCCTATGTCAGTAGAGGGGTTGCAAACCAGACCAAGGACAGAACTGACATAGTCAGACATGCTGCAGCCATGTCAGACTACAAACCAGATATAACTGGCATCCCACAAGGCTTGGTTCTGGGACCTCCCTCGTTTGGTATATATGTCCCATAGGTACAGGCCAACATGGAAGGACTGTGTCTGAACATGTTTCCAGAGGACTACAAACTGCCCACCATATCTGACCCTCCAGCTGACACAAGCATCCCACAAAAGGGCCACATAGAAACAGACAACTGGTGCCATAGCCATGTCAGCAAGCTAATTGCAGAAAAGTGTATAGTCAACCCCCGTGGATATACAGTAAGTGCTCACCAATTACCACATAGGTGTTAACCCATTACGTACTTAACATGTAATGAGAGACCTGGGGACACAAGGTGATAGATATCCTGCATTGGACAAACATGTGGCTGTAGTGTTTACAGAAACATACCATATACCCACCTAATCATGAAGGTTGTCAGATCTAGATAAGGGGAGGTCATTGTGGCTCTGCAGTCATCCTTCATCAGCGTTACAATTGACTACAATAGCCCCTGTGGGATGTACCTTAGCAGACACCTCCATCAACTGTAAACTCCCCAACAGTACCTCACCAGGAGTATCAAAGAGCTTGAACAGATGCCATGTGTTGCCTGATTAAACAAACTGCAGCTACACACACTGCCATACTGCCCACCCAGAGGCAAGCTGTGCCTGATGTATAAAGCCATGTCCAAGCTGGAATCAATGAACATGCTGCACCTTGTACAATCTGAATGGCAGTGAGCTATGCACATGAGAGACCTGAACCCCAGCATTAACATACATAGGACAAGCTGTACTGCATGATCAATAACACAGAAGCCACCCCCACTCATGAGTAAACTCCCAGTACAGGTTATCCATAGAGTCACTCATCGATTCTCCTCAAGAGGAATCTTGATGAGTGGATGGGAGATGGTAGGTTTACCCTGGGTATCACTGTTATGTCACAGGTAGACGGAGGCACAGTATACTAACCATGACATATGTCATGGCAAACTCCACTTACAATGTGTGTCGAAGGACAAACACACTCTCCGACTAGCATTAGAAATGGCCAAGGGCACATCGCTAGTGTTTGCAAATGTACACCTATGTTGTGGAATACACTACCAATGTTGGACAAGCCTGGTTTAAGTAGTTCATATCTGAACATAATGCAACATGGTCAGATGTGCACAACTGGCCCCTAACCAGGCTGTTGTGCTCACTATGGAAATGTAAAGCAGTGATAGGACTAAAGCCCAGGATACTGTCCACCACAGTGAAAGTACTGAACCAGTACACTATACGGTACTTCAGTGTTAGATCAGTATGAAAGGATGTTGACAACTGTATGCAAAGTATCCCATGCAAACCCTGCAGGCACAGTATAATCCCTGTTGTGTTCACTCACAAAGCAGTTGGACAGTAACTACACAACATGACACACAACACACAACCATAAACGGGAGATATTTGTTGAAGTTCACACTCATCCACAAATGTGGTGGGCTGCAGAGTTCAACATATGGAAAGCTCACACTGGGCATGCTCGCACACTTTGATAAATGAGACATATGTCAGACAACATGCCATGGGAAGGCTGAACTGGGCATGCTCACACACTTAGGCCAAATCTCAGTTTAGCAGTTGGCCACACATAGCTGGTATTTGTACGTGTTATTACAGGAACCAACCACATTACAGCAATCTGCCCAGTGCACACAGTTAAATGACTACAGAGACATACGTGATATAGTGGAGCCCTCCCATATGCAAACATCTTCCACAAATACACAAGTTGTTCATACAAACAGGGAATGCTATGGCAATAAAGACCTGCAAACAGTCTATCAGCAACAAATAATGTGCATCTGACAATTAAACATATGGGTGTAGAGGTCAACACTAGGCTGTTTGCCCTAAGGAATGACAGCTTAGCCAGAGTGTGCTTGGCGTCTGCCTCCCCAGTACAGTAGGCTACTGTGCCACTGTAAAGTAGGTCACATAAGGCACCGTGTGAGGCTAGTGTGCTGTGCCTCTGTCAAGCAGGGGCACAGTGGAGATCCCAGGGTTTGAATTTGCTGAGCCACAGCCATGTTGTTGGTGTGTGCTGGAAGAGGGTTGCTGAGGACCTCTAACAGTAAGTGGGCGTCAATAACAGACTGAGGGGAGCCTTTTCTGCATTGTCTGGACAATTTTACTGTCAACACTGTGTCGTGATGATTATGAGGGATTGAAGTGTCGTGCCGGTACTGTTCAGAGATGTCCTCCCTCTGTGGGCTACTGCTCTGCAATGTATTAGCTCACTCTGTCTGTTGGACAGCTCATATATGGCTGGTGTACATCTGACAGGTGTCCTGTTGTGAAGCAGTCATGGGTATATCTGGGATAGCATGATCAATGCAAACCTTCCACATGCTCATAGAATGCAATTGTCAAGGATTATGCAGAGTGGCCTGTATACTCCCCCAGCATGGGTCCTTTGAAGTCTTCCACCCCAGTCTTCACAAGTGTAAAGTCTGCTTTTGATAAATACAGTTTGTTTGCAGTGACAACCTTGCCTGGGGGTGGGGATGAGATATGGATGGCCAGGGAAAGGTGGGTATGGTCAGATATCAACAATGGTGGTCTACCTGTGGTGTGGAACAGTGAGTACCCATGTTGTAGATGGTCAGGTGCAATATGTATCCCCCTTGTGGCTGTGGTGAGTGGTTCTGCCATAGCACATGGACTCACAAATTGTAGTGGCTGTAGGGTAATGTTGTAGAGGCCTGAGTAGTTCCCACACACAATATGCCTGTACCTGACGTTAACAACTGGAATGGTGTATGTGAACACCTGCATATCTTGGCACTGTTCCCAGGAAAGCAAAGTGTGTGTCATGGATGTGGGAGGGTGGTCAGGACTGGTTGTGTTGTGTGTTACAGGTCCTGTGGTCACGAAGCATGGTATAAAACATAACCTGCCAGTGTGATGTGCATATCTGACCCTGACGTAGGTGGCTGCAAATGCATATATATGCTATCCCCCACCTGACAGGTAGTTCTAGATGTACATACCTCTGTAGAAATAATGATGTCAGCACCCTATAAATACTGCAGGTGCAGAGCAGATGCCCAGTAATTCGGATAGTGCGCTCTGCTAATGCGTTTTCCTCAAGTGTCATAATATAGTTAGGTAGGGGTTTGAATCCTGCAAATGCTCAGAGTGGGGTTGGTGTGTGTGTAAATCTGTGTGAGGGAAATGTCCCTTTTGGCAACTGGGAAAACACACTACAGGATGCACATTCCCCTTTCTAAACACTGATGATGTCAGCACCCTATAAGTACAGCAGGAGAAGGGAAACCTCCCACTAATACGAATAGCGCGCTCTGCTAATGCGTTCTGTCTCGGGTGTCATAACATAGTTAGGTAGGGGTTTGAATCCTGCAAATGCTCAGTGTGTGGAGGGGTTTAGTGTGTGTGCAAGTCTGTATGAAAGAAATGTCCCTTTTGGCAACTAGGAGAACACACTACAGGATGCACATTCCCCTTTCTAAACACTGATGATGTCAGCACCCTATAATTACAGCAGGAGAAGGGAAATCTCCCAGTAATGCGAATAGCACACTCTGCTAATGTGTCCGTCTCGAGTGTCATAACATAATTAGGTAGGGGTTTGAATCTTGCAAATGCTCAGTATGTGTGGAGGGGGTTAGTGTGTGTGTAAGTCTGTATGAAAGAAATGTCCCTTTTGGCAACTAGGAGAACACACTACAGGATGCACATTCCCCTTTCTAAACACTGATGATGTCAGCACCCTATAAGTACAGCAGGAGAAGGAAAGCCTCCCAGTAATGCGAATAGCGTTCTCCGCTAATATGTCCGTCTCGAGTGTCATAACATAGTTAGATAGGGGTTGGAATCCTGCAAATGCTCAGTATGTGTGGAGGGGGTTAGTGTGTATGCAAGTCAGTATGAATAGACTGTCCCTATTGGCAACTAGAAAAACACACTACAGGATGCACATTCCCCTTTCTAAACACTGATGATGTCAGCACCCTATAAATATAGCAGGAGAAGAAAACCCTCCCAGTAATGCGAATAGCGCGCTCCGCTAATGCGTCTGTCTCAAGTGTCATAACATAGTTAGGTAGGGGTTGAAATCCTGCAAATGCTCAGTATGTGTGGAGGGGGTTAGTGTGTGTGCAAGTCTGTAGGAAAAAAATGTCCCTTTTGGCAACTAGGAGAATACACTACAGGATGCACATTCCCCTTTCTAAACACTGATGATGTCAGCACCCTATAAGTACAGCAGGAGAAGGGAAACCTACCAGTAATGCGAATATTGCGTTCTGCTAATGCATCCGTCTCGAGTGTCATAACATAGTTAGGTAGGGATTTGAATCCTGCAAATGCTCAATATGTGTGGAGGGGGTTAGTGTGTGTGCAAGTCTGTATGAAAAAAATGTCCATTTTGGCAACTAGGAGAACACACTACAGGATGCACATTCCCCTTTCTAAACACTGATGATGTCAGCACTCTATAAGTACAGCAGGAGAAAAGAATCGTCCCAGTGATGTAAATAGCGCGCTCTGCTGATGTGTCCGTCTTGAGAGTCATAATATAGTTAGGTAGGGGTTTGAATCCTACAAATAGCAAGTGTGTGTGGGAGAGGCTAAAAGTAGTGTGTGTGCAATTACATGTGTGAGAGAACTGACCCTTTTACCAACCAGTACAACACACCAGCTGCTGCATATTCCAATCTCTACACAGAGATGATGTCAGCAGCCCTACAAGTACAGCGGAAGAGGGCAAATCTCCCAGTAATGCAAATAGCATGCTCTGCTACTGCGTCTCTCACTACTGTCATAGCACAGTTAGGTATGGCTTTGGACTCCAGTCATGCCACGTGTGTTTTTGTCACACAGAATGCCCATGTGTGTGGGTTGTTGTTCACAATAATGCATGACATCGATTAAACCAGTAATGGCAATGGACACAGATGATGTATGTGTGTGCCAAATACACATATGTACCTGTGACCTTCAATAGTTACCATATCTGACGCCTGCCACATGTGAATACATGGTATTTGCACTGGATAACATTATGACTGTGGTCTTCTGTGCAGGTGCTGCATGTGGTATGTGTATATACAGTGTGATATGTAGATGGTATCAGCGAGGGATACACATCTGGTCTGGGGCATATAGTCTACATGTTGTTGATGAACAGGTGCTGCATGTTTTCACCTGTTGTGGGAGTGGTAGCAAGTTGTTCCATAGCAATCCAATGACTACATGTTAGGAACATTTCAGCTAGGGTATTGTAGCTACAGTAATTCATCAGCATTCAGTAATATGTCGGCATTCCTGGTGAGGGTATGATGCCAACCAAGGTCAGGGTCATACCAGCCTGTGCCACATGCTCAGAGAGCCCTTCCATGTTCCCTATCATGTAGTCCAGGGAGGTACATCACAGGTTAGCCATAGTGGCATGGACAATGACTGAGTCATATGTGTCCATGCCTCTGACTGACCTGTAAGCTTGTGTTATGTGGTGGACCATAGTGCCCCACAGGCATATCACTGTGACCTTCACCTTGTCCAGCCTGGTGAGCAAGACCTCACGTACCAGGCAATAAAGGTACCTAACACAACTGTAGCAGGTGTGTTGTCTAGCCGTACAGGCTGTGACTGTTTGGCACACAGGATTTGTGTGCTCTGTGTTATGCGTGATGTGTTCTGGCATAACGTATGCCTGTGTGCCAGCTGCAGAGGTGTCTGCCGCTCAGGCAGGATGCTATTCTTAGGCTCCACGAATGGCCCAGTGTGTTCATGTGCTTGTATTGCTGTCAGTGTAGGTCTACATCAGACTAGTATTGTAGTCACTGTAGTATTTCATGCCACCTGACAGGTTATGCCAGTACTGGGTTCAGAGTGCTTAGTCCCCAGTTTGGCTATGTGGCTCCATCTCATACATGTGTTGTACGTCCATGTGTAGGGGAGTGGGTTGACTGTGTACATGTGGCAGCTGTGCCATTGCCACATGACCCACATATTCCACAACTGTACCATAGAGGTGACTGACAACTGACCTTTGCACATGCTACCATAGTATTGTGATTGCCATGGTGATTAACAGCACATAGGGCCAATGGGGAACAAGGTACATAGGTTCATAGGTTCATAGGTTCATACTAGGCTATCTGCCCTAGGGCATTTATAAACCTAACCAGAATGTGTTTGGCTGTCGCCATCCATTGTAAATTTATCTTGCTATGCCCTTTTTCGAGGTTAGTATACTGTGCCTCTGTCTAACAGTGACACAGAAGTGATACCCGGGGTAAACCTACGATGTCCCATCCACTCATCAAGATTCCTCTTGAAGAGAGTCAATGTGGGACTCTGCCTAACCTGGACTGGGATTTTATTCCAGAGTGAAGGGAGCCTCTGGGTTATGAATCTGTCCCTCCAGCATGTCCTATTTATTTCAGTGCTGAGGTTCAAGTCTCTCGAGCGTGTAGCTTGATGGGATTTGGATATTCTGAGGTGCAGCATGCCCATTAATTCCGGGTTTGACATGGCTTTATACATCAGGTACAGATCGCCTCTGAACAGGCGGTATGCCACTGAGTAGAGCTGGAGTTTCTTTAACCGGTCAGCATATGGCATCTGTTTGAGCCCTTTGATCCTCTTGGTGAGGTACTTTTGGGGTCTTTCCAGTTGCTGCAGGTGTCTGGTAAGGTACATCCCAACAGGGGCATTGTACTCAATTATGGGCCTGATGAGGGATGAGTAAAGAGGCACATTGTCCTCCCCTGATCTAGATGTGAATCCCTTCATGATGAGGTGGGCTATATAAAATGTTTTACTAACCACTTTGGCCACGTGGTTGTCAAATGAGAGATTGCTATCAACTTGGGTCTCCAGGTCCCTAATTACTTCTTCTGTACTTAATGGATTACCACCTATGTGGTACTTTGTGGGCACTTTGTTTTTGCCAAAGGGGATGACTATACACTTTTTGGCATTCAGCTTGAGGCCATGGCTCTGGCACAAGTTGTCTGTTTCTATGAGGCCCTTTTGGAGGATGCTTGTGTCGGCTGGAGAGTCGATTATGGTGGCCAGTTTGCAGTCATCTGCGAATTTGGTCAGCCACAGTCCTTCCATGTTGGCCTGTACCTCCGATAAATATATACTGAACAAGAGAGGTCCCAGGGAAAACCCCGGAGGGCCCCCTTTTTTGGTATTCTACTGGGGACTGAATTATTTGGCTATAGGGAGAAGTTAAGATGGGCAATATAAAAATTACATAATGGAAGAAAAAGTAGCAAAATGAAGCAACAGTTGTAGGACAAGTGGGCGCTGAGCAAGTGTATGAGTGGAAGGACAATGGGAGTAATGATACAACTGAAAGGATCCAGTGTGAGATGAACAGATGATAGTGCATAATATAATGCAAAAGAAAGAGTGTTGAGGTGAGTGTTTAAGGTGCATAGAAAACAGTGCAAAACGATACATGTGTCTTAGGAATGTAAATGGACAAGATGGGGCTAGAGATAAAGTAGTCACAGAATGGAAAAACATTTTCTGGAAGAAAGGATGAAACTCAGAGAAGTGTTGGTCACCTGGGATGAATAAAGTAGGGATGACAATGGGCAAAGAAACAAGTCAGATGGCATTTGTGATGGTGGGCTGGCTGGAGTACCACACTAGGAGGAACAGCCATGTAAATAAAATGAATTAATTTATAATGCATGGGGGGCTTGAAAAGGTAATAGGATATACTGTGAGTTCATAAGGTAAAACTAAATGGCAATATTTACATTACAACAGCATGTACCTTGCTTAAAGGAATTGTTACAGACAAAGTCTGCATTTATTTAGATAAAAACTCAGTTCTGGCATTAGAAGGAAAAGATAATAAAAGGAAATCATAAGGAAACCTAAATAATTTTTTACTAAACAAAATCAAAGCAGCAAAAATGGCAGAACTGCACCATGGCATGGAAATCTTACAAAAAAGGGCATTTGGCAGCCTTCTGCATTCTTAAAAAGTAAAATGCTTACAGAAATATAAAATACACGCTGACTATGGTAATTTGAATCACTGTAATATTTCATAAACTATTTAAAATCATAAAAATACCATGAAAATAGCATCTCATTCGTGGGTGATTGTTTTCCAGCTCCCATTTGTTATAGATCAACTCCATAGTTGCACAAGAATGAAGAGGAAAATCTCCAGTACAGCACAGTAGTTTTGCACAATTTAGATCCATGTGATTTGTAACCCAAAGCCACTCAATGAAATTTCACACCACCAAATGTAGAGCACACATCATACACCAAACAATGACAAATTACACTATAATCACTGTAAAAGTGGCACATCACCTAACAACTGAGCCTCAACAAAGGGAAATTGCCATCTGAAGTATAAGAATCTAACAAGGAGATTCAAGGTGGTACCTTCTTAACATTGCTGTGTTGCCTTGCTTTCCCCACTAAACTGTTTAAACACACTTGGCTATGAATGCAGTTTAACTTAAAAATCCTGTCAGATATGGGCAGGATTCACGAAAACTTACGGAGTCTAAGAGTAGTGTAAGACTCATGCAGCCTTCGCAATCCAGGAACAGCCCTAAAGTCCGTGTAAGAGACCAGCTAAAGCGTCTCTTGCAATTAAGCGTGGATATGCTAATCACCTCACTTGCAGCGAATAGCATGCAAATGAGGTAGATTAGCGATCCAGGAAGCAAAGCAGCCCGTATAAGAGCCATTTTAGCTGCAGAAATGTACTCAGTTGACAACTGATGCGTTTCTGCAAAAAACTAATGGAGCCATGTCAGCTCCAAATAAAGGGTGCACATGTGTCAGGCAGCATGCCAATGGCTAAATATGTGGCCATTGGCAAGGTACCCGATGCAAATATGAAATAAATTTTTTTTCGTGATCGCGGTGCAGTGTTTAAAGCATAGTGCAGCCCCATAAGCAGGCTGCGCTATATAAAACATAAAATGAAGGTTATAAACCCACAAATGTGGGTCTTATGCAATACATGGATTTACAATGCAGGGACCAGCAGACCAAAACAACATGGCCACCGTTTAGTGGTTGCTAAGGGGAAGCTGAGTCTAAGAGATGTAACTAAGCATTAGTAGGCAATCTGATGTAAATGAGTGTTAGGATACTGAATTCCACTGTCACATAGCAAATGAGCACATTCTGAGTAGTGTAAGAGTTACATAAGGGGGAGGAACAGAGTAGGAGATGGGTGACATCATAGGGGGAATGGCAGAAAGAAATGCAGTTCATTGGAGGTCAGTGTTACATGACAGATGTCAGACAGAGTGCCACAACATAAGCATGGGAAAGTCAAGAAATGGAAGGTGTACACTGTTGCCTACACCAAAGTTTCTTGCTGGGCGTGCATGCGCACGTGTGCGCACCATGAAGCGCGAGTAGGACAGTGTGTGCGCGTGTAAGGCAGACTGAGCATGTGGGAGCCTGTTGGTAGATGTTTAACACTGTTTGTGCTGGTGTGCGTGTGTTTTAACCCGAATAAGCAGATTCTGAACCGTGTAAGCATGTGTGCACGCGTGTAAGCCACTGTGAGCGTGTTTCTGCTGATATGCACGCTGCTCCCCCCTGAGGAAACAGAAAGGAAAAAGGAAGCAACAGAATTCGTAGGAAGCTAGCAGGGAATACTGCTGGAGCTAGCAGGTGAAAACAATTAGAAGCAGGCAATTACACAGGCAGAATAGTGGCCCAGCCCAGCACTTAAAACTCTGCAAACAGCAGTGCAGGATGTTTCTCTCAAGAGACACTGCAAGACAGGAGTAAGCTATTAGAAGTGAAAAGTGAAAAAGCTGAACTCAGAGCAGAAATGTTAGGGGCTGCCATAGCTGTCATAATGAGACATAGGCGACTTGCTGAGGGTGGTGACAATGCAGATGGTGCCAGACAACCCACAGTGAGGAGACGGAGAAGAGTGTACAGGCCCAGGGTCACCTACCACGGGTTACATGAGCTGGAGATAGTAGAGCGCTATAGAGTGGACAGAGAGCTCCTGCAGCAAATAGTTGAGCTGTGCAGACCATGCCTCACACACAGAACCAACAGAGGGGAACCCAGTGGAAACCAAGGTATGTGTTGGCCTAAGAATACTAGCAACAGGTACCTTCCAAAGACCAACTGGTGATATGATGGGGATATCACAGGCATCAGCCTCCAGGGTACTGCACCAGTTCCTGGATGCCATGTCAGCACATGTCAGTGATCATGTATATTTCCCCAATGCCCATGAGGTATTGGCCAGCAATATGCATCTCTTCCAGCAAATAGTGGAATACCCTGAGGTAGTGGGTGCAATAGACTGCACATATGCATCAAAGCACCAGCGGTGAGCGGGTAGGGTCTACATTAACCGCAGGACTTCCTCCATCAACTACCAGGATGTGTGATGCCCAGGGCATAATAATGAATGTGTGTGCTGGCTGCCCTGGGAGCTACCATGTTTCCCACATCTGGCATTTGGCAGCTGTACCAGACATTTGCCAATGGGGACATCCCACGGACACCTAGTGGGGATGCAGGTTATGCACTGGAGCCGTGGCTGATGACACCCATCAGAAGTGCACACACCTGCACAGGAATGCCATAATGACGCACACGCACAAACACGTAACCTAATAGAGCATGTCTTTGAGCTGCTCAGCTCACGGTTCTGGTGTCTGGACACATCTGGTGGAGCCTTGCAGTACACACCAACTACATGTACCCAAATTGTCATGGTATGTGCTATGGTACATAATATGATCTTGCGAAAACAGCTGCAGCAGGACCAGCATGGGCCTGGGCCAAACAACCCCACCATTGCCAAGGCCATCACAGGCAGGCGTGACTCGGGAGGAACAACCTGAGCCTGCCCCAGTAGGCAGAAGGAGGCATGCAGTATGCCCTGGCCTTGGCAAAGAGGCAGCGCATAGCACATACACTGGCTCAGTAGGAACCCTGGGAATGATACGCCCTCTGACTCACTCAAATAATAACAGGGATGCCTAAAATGACATGACCTGCTCACAAACATGTACAGGCAGCCCTGCAGCACCACCTGAGGCATGAATGCCATGTGTTAAGTAATGTGACACCATGTACTATATGCACACCTGAGGACCATGACTAACATCCTACCCTCACCAAGCATCATGCCACAATATGACAATGAGATGATCAATTGCAATAATTGGCTGAAGTATTGCAGTTAGTCAAAGGGGATCCAATGTGTGCCAGCCTGGGATGACATGCTGATCATGACATGATGCTCCACCTGCTAGGACTGGCGTGCACCTATCAGTGCAGGCCGTATGGATACTGGCAAAGGCTGTTGTTACCCACAGTGTGCCCTGAATAGGCAAGGCTCAAAACACAAACCTACCTCCATAGGTATCAGAAGGGATAAGAACCTAGATGTAATGCTGCCCAATGCCAGAAGTCTAAACAGCAAGATGCATGCAGTCTAAACTCACCCAGTATGGAGAATGTTGATATCTGTGCTGTAACAGAAAACTGGGTCAAGGCTCACAACAGCACCCTAACACTACCAGGTTACACCTCATACTGTGCTGTACAGCCTCAAAACATGGAACAAGCTACAAAAGGAGGGTGACTAGCAATAATTGTCAAGGATAACCACACCCCCATGTTGGTACCACAACACGAAGCAGCATGGACTAGCCATGGTCAAGTAACAGTGGCTAAAACTGACTCCCAGTTTATAGCCTGCTACAGACTACCATCCCAACACCAGGAACTGCACCTGGCCTATGTTGGAATACATGAATATATCAAGTCCTCCAAACCACATTATATTGGGTGACTGAAAATACCCAGACATAGACTGGGAACATTATACTAGCTCCAACACTGTAGGACAAAAGTTCATAGAATCCATAAACCAAAATGCCCAGGAACAACGTACCACTCCCACAAGAGGGGTAAGCATACTGGATGTGATAATGGGTACTGGATGGCAAGATGAGAAGTGTATTGCTCACTGGTAAGACCAGACCATAGAGTAATCACACTGGATATACACATCCTGACCACAGTCCCTGGCCAGAAAACCACAGTGAAAAACATGTGTAAAGCAAAAGTTGCACTCCTCCAAACTGATGTGGAATCCATTAAAGGCCCTGTGTGGGTGCAAAATATGGGCCACACCTCAGAACCTGTTATACAGGCATTCCATGAACACTTCCAGGAATGTTTGGATTATGCAATCCTAAATTAAAACAAGACACAATGCCATGCGCAGGCATCTGGCATGGTGGACTCCAGCCATTACCAAACCATGCAAGAGAATGAGGAAGCTACTACATGATAGAGCAAACATAAAAAAAGAAGTAATCACTGATCAGTAGTATGGCAATAAAATATGTCCACACATACAATCCACTAAGGCCAGCTACAACAAGTTGAATCTGTGAATCTTGAGGCAATGTTACACCTGCCCCAAGTACACAGACAACCCTCAACTCCCCCGAAAAAATACAAATATATGTGAGAGATGCAACCATCTATCCAAACTGGAGGCTCAGCTCCCTCAACTCAGTACTCCCAAAACTAGTCAGGAGGAGAAGGTAACCACAGACACCACAAACCCAGTCCCACATAGACCTATCACAACTGCAAACCAAAGACATAAACACAGAAAAACATTCCGGGAGGCCAGAATTACAAACACACCACACCAACAGAGGCCTCCAAAGCAGACACCCAATCAAACAACCTCCAAACATAGCACATGCAACACATAGTACACAAAGCTGGTGTGCCAAACAGTCACAGGCCAGAAGGAGAAACAACATGCCTGATACAGTTGTAATAGGTGACTCCATAGTGAGACACGCTGCTGTCCACACCAGACTGAACAAGGGAAAGGGTACAGTAAGCTGCCTGTAGGCTGCTACAATGCCACATAACACAAGTATGCAGGTCACCCCAAAGCAAGTAGAAATATGATGCAGTCATAGTCCATGCTGGTGTGAATGACCTGAGATGTACCTTCCCGGACTACATGAAAAGAGACATAGATTAGCTCTCCGATTATGTAGTCAGGCGAATGACACTGACCGTTTGCAGCATCCTACCCTCACCAAGAATGATGCCACAGTACAAACACAGAATGATCAGTTATAACAAGTGGCACAATTACTTATGTCATTCCAAGGGGATCCAATGTCTGTCTGCTTGGGATGTCATGCTTGACAAGCCACGCAGCTGTTCAGAGATGGCTTGCACCTGTTACCCTGGGTGTCTGGATATTAGATAAGGCTTTTGCCACCTCCATAGAGCCTTTCGTAGGCAAGGCTGGAAAGACTAACCCACCACCCTAGAAAAAATAAGTGGAAAGAAACATAAGGGTAATGCTGACCAATGCCAGATGTGTAAACCTCAATATGCATGCTCCCGAGGCCTTCCACAGTATGGAGAACATCGATGTCTGTGCAGTGACAGAAACCTGCTGCAAGCCTCCTGACAGCACACCAGCACTACCAGGTTATACCACATATCATGCGTTATGGCCCCAAAACCTGGAACAAAACATAAAAGGAGGGTGAGTATCCATATTCAGCACAGACACCCATACGTCCAGGTAACTGACAATGCACAAGGCATTGGAGTCCACCCATGTGCAACTAACCATAGGCAAGACTGCTGTACAGTCTGTAGTATGCTACAGACCACACTCTCACACACAGGAACCCCACCCAGCCATCCTGAAGACACTGGACAGTATGAATGTCCCACCAAATACCAAACAAGGTAATCACAAATTACCACATAGGTGGTAAACCACTATGTATGGAAGGAGTAATCAGGGACCTAGGGACACAAGTGGACAGTAACCTGTTATGTGACACTCACATTGCCAATGTGGCTAGGAAGACTGTCTATATTGGACACCGTATCATGAAAGGATTCACATCTACATCAACAGAGGTCATTGTGCCCCTATACTGTTCTCTTATCAGACCCATAATCTAGTACAATGCCTCATTTGGGATGTACCTTACCTGACACCTGCAGCAGTTAGAAAGACCTCAAAGGTACCTCACCAAGAGGGTAAAGGGTCTCAAATATATGTCATATGCTGCCTGGCTGTAGACACCCCAGCTGAATGCAGTCACATACTGCCTACACAGAGGCATTGTATGTCTGTTGTACAAGGCCATGTCCAACACAGGAGTAATGGACATGCTCCACCCCAGAAAACTCAAAGCCATCGGAGCTGTGAGAGTGAGAGATGTAAACCTCAACACATAATGAAATAGGATGTGCTGGAGGGACAGATACATAACTCAGAGGCTCCCCACACCCTGGAACAGAATCCCACTCCATGTTAGGCAGAGCCCCTCACTGACACTCTTCAACAGGAATCTTGCCAAGTGGATGGATGATTGTAGATTTACACTGGGGGTCTTCACTGTGTCACGTCCAGACAGAGGCACAGCAAAGCAAATCATAAATGGCCATAATATTCACATAGCAAGGGGTGGCGAAAGCCACACACACTCTGGCTAGGCTTACAAATGTCCTAGGGTGGATAGCCTAGTATGAACCTATCAACCTATGAAAATACAAATTGTACAGGACACTAAAGATAATCCCAAGGCTTCCTCAACTGATGGTAGGAACCGTGTTGGGAATTCACAGATATTCTCTGAATCACACAAATATTATAAACAACATACCAAACACACACACATATTGCCAACATACATCCTGACAGGTGCAGTGCAACCACCCCCCCCCAGAATGCAAAATATCTATCCCAGCAGATTGCTGGCCCCCTGACATTGCAGATGCTGAGGTAACAGCCAGCATCTACAAAGCAAAACACACAGCAGCAATGGTATGAGATGGTGTCCTGGGCTGAGTCCAACATGAACTCCAAGAAGAATGGAATGCCAAATCACACTACTGCTCAATGTCAGCCTTACCACAGGATATGTACCCAAAGAGCAGTGTACAACAACAGTGGTCGTTCTCAACAAAGGTGTTGCCTGAATGGATACTGAAAACTACCACCCCAGAATCCTGAGAAGCTTGGTCTGCACAGCTATGGAAAGGATCAGCATGTACCACAGACATAAAGATATTGGGAACCTACTGACACCAGACCCTGCCCAGTGTGGCTTTCTTAAGTGCAGATCCTGCCCCTAAACATGTTTGACTCATTTGAAACAGTCATTAAGGTCATTGATGAGGGCAATGTGGTCCACACAGCGTAGCTGGACCTTGCAAAGGCTTCCATACAATACCCTACGTGTTCATTATAGATATGTTCACCAGCTTAAATATAAACCCTATGTCAGTAGAGGGTTGCAAACCAGACCAAGGACAGAACTGACATAGTCAGACATGCTGCAGCCATGTCAGACTACAAACCAGATATAACTGGCATCCCACAAGGCTTGGTTCTGGGACCTCCCTGGTTTGGTGTATATGTCTCATAGGTACAGGCCAACATGGAAGGACTGTGTCTGAACATGTTTCAGAGGACTACAAACTGCCCACCATATCTGACCCTCCAGCTGACACAAGCATCCCACAAAGGGCCACATAGAAACAGACAACTGGTGCCATAGCCATGTCAGCAAGCTAATTGCAGAAAAGTGTATAGTCAACCCCGTGGATATACAGTAAGTGCCCACCAATTACCACATAGGTGTTAACCCATTACGTACTTAACATGTAATGAGAGACCTGGGGACACAAGGTGATAGATATCCTGCATTGGACAAACATGTGGCTGTAGTGTTTACAGAAACATACCATATACCCACCTAATCATGAAGGTTGTCAGATCTAGATAAGGGAGGTCATTGTGGCTCTGCAGTCATCCTTCATCAAGCGTTACAATTGACTACAATAGCCCCTGTGGGATGTACCTTAGCAGACACCTCCATCAACTGTAAACTCCCCAACAGTACCTCACCAGGAGTATCAAAGAGCTTGAACAGATGCCATGTGTTGCCTGATTAAACAAACTGCAGCTACACACACTGCCATACTGCCCACCCAGAGGCAAGCTGTGCCTGATGTATAAAGCCATGTCCAAGCTGGAATCAATGAACATGCTGCACCTTGTACAATCTGAATGGCAGTGAGCTATGCACATGAGAGACCTGAACCCCAGCATTAACATACATAGGACAAGCTGTACTGCATGATCAATAACACAGAAGCCACCCCCACTCATGAGTAAACTCCCAGTACAGGTTATCCATAGAGTCACTCATCGATTCTCCTCAAGAGGAATCTTGATGAGTGGATGGGAGATGGTAGGTTTACCCTGGGTATCACTGTTATGTCACAGGTAGGTGGAGGCACAGAATACTAACCATGACATATGTCATGGCAAACTCCACTTACAATGTGTGTCGAAGGACAAACACACTCTCCGACTAGCATTAGAAATGGCCAAGGGCACATCGCTAGTGTTTGCAAATGTACACCTATGTTGTGGAATACACTACCAGTGTTGGACAAGCCTGGTTTAAGTAGTTCATATCTGAACATAATGCAACATGGTCAGATGTGCACAACTGGCCCTAACCAGGCTGTTGTGCTCACTATGGAAATGTAAAGCAGTGATAGGACTAAAGCCCAGGATACTGTCCACCACAGTGAAAGTACTGAACCAGTACACTATACGGTACTTCAGTGTTAGATCAGTATGAAAGGATGTTGACAACTGTATGCAAAGTATCCCATGCAAACCCTGCAGGCACAGTATAATCCCTGTTGTGTTCACTCACAAAGCAGTTGGACAGTAACTACACAACATGACACACAACACACAACCATAAGCGGAGATATTTGTTGAAGTTCACACTCATCCACAAATGTGGTGGGCTGCAGAGTTCAACATATGGAAAGCTCACACTGGGCATGCTCGCACACTTTGATAAATGAGACATATGTCAGACAACATGCCATGGGAAGGCTGAACTGGGCATGCTCACACACTTAGGCCAAATCTCAGTTTAGCAGTTGGCCACACATAGCTGGTATTTGTACGTGTTATTACAGGAACCAACCACATTACAGCAATCTGCCCAGTGCACACAGTTAAATGACTACAGAGACATACGTGATATAGTGGAGCCCTCCCATATGCAAACATCTTCCACAGATACACAAGTTGTTCATACAAACAGGGAATGCTATGGCAATAAAGACCTGCAAACAGTCTATCAGCAACAAATAATGTGCATCTGACAATTAAACATATGGGTGTAGAGGTCAACACTAGGCTGTTTGCCCTAAGGAATGACAGCTTAGCCAGAGTGTGCTTGGCGTCTGCCTCCCCAGTACAGTAGGCTACTGTGCCACTGTAAAGTAGGTCACATAAGGCACCGTGTGAGGCTAGTGTGCTGTGCCTCTGTCAAGCAGGGACACAGTGGAGATCCCAGGGTTTGAATTTGCTGAGCCACAGCCATGTTGTTGGTGTGTGCTGGAAGAGGGTTGCTGAGGACCTCTAACAGTAAGTGGGCGTCAATAACAGACTGAGGGGAGCCTTTTCTGCATTGTCTGGACAATTTTACTGTCAACACTGTGTCGTGATGATTATGAGGGATTGAAGTGTCGTGCCGGTACTGTTCAGAGATGTCCTCCCTCTGTGGGCTACTGCTCTGCAATGTATTAGCTCACTCTGTCTGTTGGACAGCTCATATATGGCTGGTGTACATCTGACAGGTGTCCTGTTGTGAAGCAGTCATGGGTATATCTGGGATAGCATGATCAATGCAAACCTTCCACATGCTCATAGAATGCAATTGTCAAGGATTATGCAGAATGGCCTGTATACTCCCCCAGCATGGGTCCTTTGAAGTCTTCCACCCCAGTCTTCACAAGTGTAAAGTCTGCTTTTGATAAATACAGTTTGTTTGCAGTGACAACCTTGCCTGGGGGTGGGGATGGGATATGGATGGCCAGGGAAAGGTGGGTATGGTCAGATATCAACAATGGTGGTCTACCTGTGGTGTGGAACAGTGAGTACCCATGTTGTAGATGGTCAGGTGCAATATGTATTCCCCCTTGTGGCTGTGGTGAGTGGTTCTGCCATAGCACATGGACTCACAAATTGTAGTGGCTGTAGGGTAATGTTGTAGAGGCCTGAGTAGTTCCCACACACAATATGCCTGTACCTGGCGTTAACAACTGGAATGGTGTATGTGAACACCTGCATATCTTGGCACTGTTCCCAGGGAAGCAAAGTGTGTGTCCTGGATGTGGGAGGGGTGGTCAGGACTGGTTGTGTTGTGTGTTACAGGTCCTGTGGTCACGAAGCATGGTATAAAACATAACCTGCCAGTGTGATGTGCATATCTGACCCTGACGTAGGTGGCTGCAAATGCATATATATGCTATCCCCCACCTGACAGGTAGTTCTAGATGTACATACCTCTGTAGAAATAATGATGTCAGCACCCTATAAATACTGCAGGTGCAGAGCAGATGCCCAGTAATTCGGATAGTGCGCTCTGCTAATGCGTTTTCCTCAAGTGTCATAATATAGTTAGGTAGGGGTTTGAATCCTGCAAATGCTCAGAGTGGGGTTGGTGTGTGTGTGTAAATCTGTGTGAGGGAAATGTCCCTTTTGGCAACTGGGAAAACACACTACAGGATGCACATTCCCCTTTCTAAACACTGATGATGTCAGCACCCTATAAGTACAGCAGGAGAAGGGAAACCTCTCACTAATACGAATAGCGCGCTCTGCTAATGCGTTCTGTCTCGGGTGTCATGACATAATTAGGTAGGGGTTTGAATCCTGTAAATGCTCAGTGTGTGGAGGGGTTTAGTGTGTGTGCAAGTCTGTATGAAAGAAATGTCCCTTTTGGCAACTAGCAGAACACACTACAGGATGCACATTCCCCTTTCTAAACACTGATGATGTCAGCACCCTATAAGTACAGCAGGAGAAGGAAAGCCTCCCAGTAATGCGAATAGCGTTCTCCGCTAATGTGTCCGTCTCAAGTGTCATAACATAGTTAGATAGGGGTTGGAATCCTGCAAATGCTCAGTATGTGTGGAGGGGGTTAGTGTGTATGCAAGTCAGTATGAATAGACTGTCCCTTTTGGCAACTAGAAAAACACACTACAGGATGCACATTCCCCTTTCTAAACACTGATGATGTCAGCACCCTATAAGTATAGCAGGAGAAAAAAACCCTCCCAGTAATGCGAATAGCGCGCTCCGCTAATGCGTCTGTCTCAAGTGTCATAACATAGTTAGGTAGGGGTTGAAATCCTGCAAATGCTCAGTATGTGTGGAGGGGGTTAGTGTGTGTGCAAGTCTGTAGGAAAAAAATGTCCCTTTTGGCAACTAGGAGAACACACTACAGGATGCACATTCCCCTTTCTAAACACTGATGATGTCAGCACCCTATAAGTACAGCAGGAGAAGGGAAACCTACCAGTAATGCGAATATTGCGTTCTGCTAATGCATCCGTCTCGAGTGTCATAACATAGTTAGGTAGGGATTTGAATCCTGCAAATGCTCAATATGTGTGGAGGGGGTTAGTGTGTGTGCAAGTCTGTATGAAAAAAATGTCCATTTTGGCAACTAGGAGAACACACTACAGGATGCACATTCCCCTTTCTAAACACTGATGATGTCAGCACTCTATAAGTACAGCAGGAGAAAAGAATCCTTCCAGTGATGTGAATAGCGTGCTCTGCTGATGTGTCCGTCTTGCGAGTCATAATATAGTTAGGTAGGGGTTTGAATCCTACAAATAGCAAGTGTGTGTGGGAGAGGATAAAAGTAGTGTGTGTGCAATTACATGTGTGAGAGAACTGACCCTTTTACCAACCAGTACAACACACCAGCTGCTGCATATTCCAATCTCTACACAGAGATGATGTCAGCAGCCCTACAAGTACAGCGGAAGAGGGCAAATCTCCCAGTAATGCAAATAGCACGCTCTGCTACTGCGTCTCTCACTACTGTCATAGCACAGTTATGTATGGCTTTGGACTCCAGTCATGCCACGTGTGTTTTTGTCACACAGAATGCCCATGTGTGTGGGTTGTTGTTCACAATAATGCATGACATCGATTAAACCAGTAATGGCAATGGACACAGATGATGTATGTGTGTGCCAAATACACATATGTACCTGTGACCTTCAATAGTTACCATATCTGACGCCTGCCACATGTGAATACATGGTATTTGCACTGGATAACATTATGACTGTGGTCTTCTGTGCAGGTGCTGCATGTGGTATGTGTATATACAGTGTGATATGTAGATGGTATCAGCGAGGGATACACATCTGGTCTGGGGCATATAGTCTACATGTTGTTGATGAACAGGTGCTGCATGTTTTCACCTGTTGTGGGAGTGGTAACAAGTTGTTCCATAGCAATGCAATGACTACATGCTAGGAACATTTCAGCTAGGGTATTGTAGCTACAGTAATTCATCAGCATTCAGTAATATGTCGGCATTCCTGGTGAGGGTATGATGCCAACCAAGGTCAGGGTCATACCAGCCTGTGCCACATGCTCAGAGAGCCCTTCCATGTTCCCTATCATGTAGTCCAGGGAGGTACATCACAGGTTAGCCATAGTGGCATGGACAATGACTGAGTCATATGTGTCCATGCCTCTGACTGACCTGTAAGCTTGTGTTATGTGGTGGACCATAGTGCCCCACAGGCATATCACTGTGACCTTCACCTTGTCCAGCCTGGTGAGCAAGACCTCACGTACCAGGCAATAAAGGTACCTAACACAACTGTAGCAGGTGTGTTGTCTAGCCGTACAGGCTGTGACTGTTTGGCACACAGGATTTGTGTGCTCTGTGTTATGTGTGATGTGTTCTGGCATAACGTATGCCTGTGTGCCAGCTGCAGAGGTGTCTGCCGCTCAGGCAGGATGCTATTCTTAGGCTCCACGAATGGCCCAGTGTGTTCATGTGCTTGTATTGCTGTCAGTGTAGGTCTACATCAGACTAGTATTGTAGTCACTGTAGTATTTCATGCCACCTGACAGGTTATGCCAGTACTGGGTTCAGAGTGCTTAGTCCCCAGTTTGGCTATGTGGTTCCATCTCATACATGTGTTGTACGTCCATGTGTAGGGAGTGGGTTGACTGTGTACATGTGGCAGCTGTGCCATTGCCACATGACCCACATATTCCACAACTGTACCATAGAGGTGACTGACAACTGACCTTTGCACATGCTACCATAGTATTGTGATTGCCATGGTGATTAACAGCACATAGGGCCAATGGGGAACAAGGTACATAGGTTCATAGGTTCATAGGTTCATACTAGGCTATCTGCCCTAGGGCATTTATAAACCTAGCCAGAATGTGTTTGGCTGTCGCCATCCATTGTAAATTTATCTTGCTATGCCCTTTTCGAGGTTAGTATACTGTGCCTCTGTCTAACAGTGACACAGAAGTGATACCAGGGTAAACCTACGATGTCCCATCCACTCATCAAGATTCCTCTTGAAGAGAGTCAATGTGGGACTCTGCCTAACCTGGACTGGGATTTTATTCCAGAGTGAAGGAGCCTCTGGGTTATGAATCTGTCCCTCCAGCATGTCCTATTTATTTCAGTGCTGAGGTTCAAGTCTCTCGGTGTAGCTTGATGGGATTTGGATATTCTGAGGTGCAGCATGCCCATTAATTCTGGGTTTGACATGGCTTTATACATCAGGTACAGATCGCCTCTGAACAGGCGGTATGCCACTGAGTAGAGCTGGAGTTTCTTTAACCGGTCAGCATATGGCATCTGTTTGAGCCCTTTGATCCTCTTGGTGAGGTACTTTTGGGGTCTTTCCAGTTGCTGCAGGTGTCTGGTAAGGTACATCCCAACAGGGGCATTGTACTCAATTATGGGCCTGATGAGGGATGAGTAAAGAGGCACATTGTCCTCCCCTGATCTAGATGTGAATCCCTTCATGATGAGGTGGGCTATATAAAATGTTTTACTAACCACTTTGGCCACGTGGTTGTCAAATGAGAGATTGCTATCAACTTGGGTCTCCAGGTCCCTAATTACTTCTTCTGTACTTAATGGATTACCACCTATGTGGTACTTTGTGAGCACTTTGTTTTGCCAAAGGGATGACTATACACTTTTTGGCATTCAGCTTGAGGCCATGGCTCTGGCACAAGTTGTCTGTTTCTATGAGGCCCTTTTGGAGGATGCTTGTGTCGGCTGGAGAGTCGATTATGGTGGCCAGTTTGCAGTCATCTGCGAATTTGGTCAGCCACAGTCCTTCCATGTTGGCCTGTACCTCCGATAAATATATACTGAACAAGAGAGGTCCCAGGACTGAGCCTTATGGGACACCACTTGTAACTGGTTTGGAGTCTGGCATGGCTCCAGCAATTCTAACCATGTGGGTTCTGTCCTTGAGCCAGTGTGCAATCCATCTAGTGACATAGGGGTTTATATTTAAGCTGGTGAGCTTCTCTAGAATGCCCGAGTGGGGTATTGTATCAAAGGCTTTTGCGAGGTCCAGGTAGGCTGTGTGGACCACCTTCCCCTCGTCAATGGCCTTGGTGACTGTTTCAAAGAAATCAACCAGGTTTGGGAGGCAGGATCTGCCTTTAACAAAGCCAAACTGGGTATGATCCAGTGTCTGTACGTCCCCAATATCTTTATTTATGAGGTCCATGATGATCCTTTCCATAGCTTTGCAGACCAAGCTAGTCAGGCTTATGGGGCAATAGTGTCCAGGATCCGTTGAGGCACCACCTTTCTGTAGAAGGACCACTGTTACTGTACGCCACTCTTTGGCCACATATCCTGTAGTAAGGCTGGGATTGAACAGTAGTTTTATGTTTGGGTGTAGCTCTTCTTGGAGTTCATGTAGGACACAGCCCGGGACACTGTCTGGTCCCATTGATGCAGTGTTTATTGCTTTGGAGAGGGTGGCTCTTACCTGAGCATCTGAGATGTCAGGGGGGCAGCACTCTGCTGGGATAAATATTTGCTCTTTCGGTGTGGAGGAAAGAGAAGTTTGCGCTGAACCTGTCAGCTAGGATGTTGGCAATGTCTGTGGGTTTGGTGTTTCTATTGACATTTTGGACTACCTCTGAGCATATCTGGGAATTACTACCCAGGTTCCTAACATAACTAAAGAAAGCCTTGTGATTATCCTTAGTGTCCTGTGCAATTTTCTCTCGAAGCTGGCCTTAGACAATCTTATGAGTGCCCGTAGTTTTTTGCTAATACTGATCAGTGATGCCGTCCCTTTTTGGGATTTTGCTGTATCATTTAGTAGCTTCCTCCTTCTATTGTATAGTTTGTTTATGGCTGGGGTCCACCAGACAGGACGTCTGCCTTTGGAGGATTGGGTCTTGGTTTTATTCTGGATCGCATGATCCATGCATTCCTGAAGATGTCCATAGAATGCGTTTATAGTGGAATCTGCGGTCTGGTCCGTATTTTCCACAGGCCCGAGGGCTTTGAAGGTTTCCACCTCAGTTTTGAGGAATGTGAATTTGCTTTAGAGAAGTTGTTCACTGTGGTTTTCTGGGCAGGGGGTGGGGTCGGGATGTGAATATCCAGTGAGATTAGTTTATGGTCTGATCTTACCAATGAGGGATACACTTCTGGTCTGGAGCATAGAGTCCCCATGTTGGTGATGATCAGGTCCAGTATGTTTTCCCTTCTTGTGGGAGTGGTAACAAGTTGTTCCATAGCATTTGAGTTCATATATTCTAGGAATATTTGGGCTAGGGTGTTGGAGCTAGAGTCATGCTCCCAGTCTATGTTTGGGTAGTTGAAGTCACCCAATATAATGGTGTTTGGAGAGACCTTCATATTTTCCACTGTTCTCAGGAAGGCTGAGTGCGGTTCTTGGGTTTGGGAGGGTGGTCTGTAGCAGGCTATAACCTGGAAGGCAGTTTTACCCATTGTTAGTTGCACATGGATAGTCTCTGATGCTTGGTGCTTTGCCACCAACCTGGAGGTGTGGGTATCTTTGATGAATATCAATACTCCCCCTCCTTTTGTGGTTCGGTCCATGTTTTGGGGCTGAAAAGCATAGTATGTGGTATAACCTGGTAGTGCTGGGGTGCTCTCAGTAGCCCTGAACCAGGTATCTGTTACTGCACAGATATCAATGTTCTCCATGCTAAGGAGAGTTTCGAGTGCATGCATCTTGAGGTTTAGACTTCTGGCGTTGAGTAGCATTACTCTTAGTTTCTTATCCCTTGTGATACCTATGAAGATGGGTTTGTCATTTGAGCCTTGCCTAACAAAGGCACTATGGGGGGAGCAAGAGCCTTTCCCAATATCCGAAAGCCCAGGGCTGACAGGTGCAAGTCGTCCCTAGCGAAGCAGGTGGTTCAACAGAAGATGAGTATGTGAGGGTGTAGTGCCTGTGATTAGTTAGCAGTGGCATATATGACTGCTCACGTGGACAAATGCCAGGTAAGTCATATGCAATGTGTCACAGGCAACGTACATGTGAACAGGACAAACAGTGACATTCTGTCAAGTGAGACATGGACATACATATAGTAAGCTATGCAGATGTCACTAGTAGTCCACAGAAGCTCTGTAACTATGCATTGCAGGTAGGATCAGTATTCCAGGGTAATTGCAAGCAAACATGCATGCAAACAAAGCTACAGTAAGCAGGGCTGCATGTAGTCCATTGTACAACAAACAAGCTGTACCACTTCCAGTAGGTAACACTGCAAATATGCAGGCACTATGCACATGTACATGGAAATACACAGGTCAGATGGCTAGGGTCTAGTCTCAGTGCACACAAGTGTACAGACCATGTACCGTCAGGATGTACAATAACTGGATGGAAACCCATGTGCTCATACCTGCAGTAATACACATGTCAAATAACAGACACTGAGCCTTCACTCAGTGGTTCCATACTTAGTAGGATATATGCTACCTGGCCTGCCACCACAGTATCCCTGACATGTATGGGGACTCTCCCTCCTGTGGCAGTTAGTTTTGTGTGTTGGGGCTGTCTAGCATGGTATGAGATGTGAGCTTGCAGTGCTAGGGTGCTCCTGTGTGTCCTGTACCAGTCGTGTAGTACTGCACACATATCAACATCCTCAAACATCCGCATTGCAGAGTCCAGTGTGGGCAACATGCCACTTGCAGTTTACATGTCCATCATTGCATATTAATACTTTCATTACCTTATCCCCTGTGCTACCTATGTATGTAGCCTTCTGTTGACATCCTTACCACCAGTATGTCAACATGTGCAGATGATACACTATGGTACTTACCATGGGTGTAGACAACAGTACATGACAATCATACCCTTACTGCATCAGGCATGCTGTGATATACCCACAATTATTTCAGCACACAGTATTGTTAACAACATGATACTATTACTACATGTCTATGTAGTCACCCTGTGCATCAGCAACATGTTAACCTGTACCTGCACTGATGTTACAGATTGCAGGAGGTGGCACAGTTTCATCATATGCACAGGGTGTGAACTTGGTATGCCTGAGTCAGACACCGATACCATCAATTGACATGTATGTGTATGTGTGTTGGTGAGGGACAGCAGTACAAGGTGGGGCAATGTTGATGCAGTGTGTGCGTGTATGCGGTAGCCCTAGGTGTTGTCAATTCGCATGGTTGTATGGATGCACACAGTTCCACCTCATGGCTGCCATATACTGATGTTTGTGGACAGCCACAGACTGTACCTGCCAGGTCATACAGATCAGTGTCTCTGGCCATGGACACGGTACCTGTGCCTTGCAGGGGTGCTACGGACCGTATCCGGTACCAACCCAGACTGGGTACTGTCATCAGAAGCAGGTATTCATTGACTGGACACAGATCCCTGTCGGGCCTGGCCAGAGCCACGTGCACGTGGTCTCCTGGGGCGGTCTGATGACAGCACAGACCCAGCATTGCTGGGGCTGCTGCTGGCACTATGGGGGCGGCCATGGCCCTGTGTCGTCCGTGATGACTGCCAGCTGCTGCTGTTGCTGGCATACGCCCACGTCGACGCCTCAACCATCCACCGTCACCCTGGCTCATGGATATGTAGTTGTGGAACCGGTCTAATATGTCCCCACAACATCTGTTTATGACATCGGTGAAATTACAGATGGCAGCCGCAACCACCAGCATACTGTCAGTCATGGCTGTGCGACATGCTGTCAGCTCCCTCAGACCCTGTCTGGTGTACTGTTCCATACGTGACTGTGCCTGCATGACAGCCCGAAACATAGCTGAGGTTGTAAGACCTCTGTGGGCACGTCTGACAGGGGCAGTACGCCCATAGATGCTCCCACGAGAACCCCTGGACATCTGTCTGTGTGGTACCATCTCAGGGCCATGCCCATGGCTGCTGTGTGGGGAGGCATGTGCCACAGATACCACATTACCCTGGTCAATGCCCACTGTATGCTGTCCATCACCTAGGGACATTGGTGACAAAGGGTGTATTGGCAGGATAACTGTGCACATTGATGGGGTTGACAGCTGTGTACTGTCAATCGGCTGACCAGTGATGGACCCTGGCATACCTTCCTGTGCCATTACACAGATGTCATCATTATCAGTACCCATGGCACCTGATTCAGGTTCCCTGCTGCATGACACCAGAGCAGCACCAGAACCTGTGGGAGGGAAACAGGAAACACAGTTTACAATGTCTACACAATATTACCAGTGATGCACACATCCACACATGCACAGGTCCAGACATGCACATGTGCACATGTGCACACATGCACACATGCACACATGCACAGGTGCACACATGCACACATGCGCACGTGCACACATGCACACATGCACACATGCACACATGCACACATGTGCACATGCACACATGCATGCACACATGAACACATGCACACATGCACAGGTGCACACATGCACACATGCACAGGTGCACACATGCACACATGCACACATGTGCACATGCACACGTGCACACGTGCACACGTACACATGCACACAGTTGCATACAGTTGCACACAGTTGCACACAGTTGTACACTACTCAGTATGCGAGATATCAACACACAGACACAGACACACCTGCATGCATACACAGAGCACTACTAAGTGAGCCTAATATTACTATTACTATCAAGACTATTAAAGGTATTGTTAATACACACTCACCAGCATGGATAGGCTGCATTGCTGTTACACCAGAGGGACCTGCAGAAGTGAGGAAACTAATGTCAGTGAGCACAACTGTGCCATTGTTACTGAGTATGATACAGGTCAGTAGTACAACAGTCGCCTTTCACAGGTCAGCTGCTGATATTGAGGATATCACACTTGCACATTAAATACTATGATGACAGCTACAAACCAAGGACACACCTCACACATGCATTAACTACCAGTGTACACAACAGTCAACTATACATATGGCATATTACCTGCATGCTCATAGTCTTGCTGCTGCGTGGCTCCAGCCTCCATCATAATGCATGTCTGCTGCTGTTGTTGTTGTTGGCGGACTGGAGCCACTACACTCATGAGTAGTCCCTCCAGTCTGGTGATTGGGGGATGTGTAGCCACCCACCACCTGTGGTGGCCTGTTGCCTGTGGATATCCGCTGCGCGCTGACGGACATTTCTGATTAAATCACTGCAGTGATGTCGTACCTGCTCATATGTCCTATTATGCATGCCTATGTCATTTACCCGATGGACCAGGTCTTGCCACAGTGCAGCCCTCTCCTGCTGATTCTGGCTGGTGCGGGAAAAGAGTATTGCATAATCCCACACCAGGCTCTGGTGTATCTCCTCATCCTCAGCTGCGGAGTAAGCTGGATTTCTTGGGTGAGCCATGTTCCTGAAAAAGGAAATAACCTGATATCAGCAATATATGTCAGCAGAATTTGGCACACATACTACACATGCTACGCGACTGTTATGATACGACATATCTCACATATATAGCATCTGTCTGTCTATTGGTGGATACACATGTAAATGGCCAGGTATCAGTGCTCAGCCAGCAACTGTGCAACAGTACCTGGCACACTCCATACGACATACTACCAAACCCCAGCAGTCAGAACACTGATTCAGGTCCAGAGCACCTCCTCACTCTGGGGGTTTGTATCTAGGTACTGTATGGGCTACATCATCAACTACTGTGAGCTGACCACAAACTGATTGCCCTGGATATACATATCCCACCTCCACCACCAGCACAAACGACTGTAGTGAATAACATTGCAAATGCAAACTTTACACTTTGTAACAGTGGCATGGTATCCTTTCAGCCCACTGGGCAAGTGGAAGACACAACCCACAATGCTGACCCCGTCACAAATGCTTTCTACGGACATCTCCGAGAATGCATGGATCATGCAATCCCATATATGACCAAAACACTCTCCACAAAGGGACAGCATCCTGTCTGGTGGACCCCAGCCATAGACAGATTGTATTACAAAAGATGGAAGCTACTGCAAGACAGAGCATAATTCCATAAAGGGAAGGCATGTCTGAGCAGCACTAGTAAGGATCTACTTTCCCTCATACAAACATCCATGGGCAACTTTGAGAGGGAAATCAAGAGGGACACTACAGATAACCACAAGGCCTTCTTCAGTTATGTTAGCAACCTGGTCAGAATCCTCCACTATGCTCATAGTTAGTACACAACAACAAATAATTCACTGAAACCACAGATATTGACAACATTGTGGCAGACAGGTTCAGTGCAGGTTTCACCCCTCCCTCTCCCACAAAATAAGACATAGTTATCCCAGCTGACTGTAACCTCCCTATCATCACAGATGTCCAGGTGAGAGCAGCCCTCAGGAAAGCAGAATACACACCATGAATGGGACCTGATGGTATTCCCGGTTGCATGCTACATGAACTCCGACAGGAGCTAAACACACATATAGAAGTGCTATGTAACACTAGCCTGACTACAGGATATGTACCTGTACACTGGCGCAGCAGCAGTGGTTCCACTCCACGAAGGAGGCACCTCAACATACCAATACAATACAACACAATATAATACATTACAATACAATACTATACAATATGCTATTGCCCCTGGGACTACAGCAGCATACTGTTCTGCTACCCTGACCATTGTGACACATGTGGTGTGATGGTACCTGCTGCTGTCAAACAGTTACACAGGGTGACTCATATGGCATATTACCTATCTGACTAACATTCAGCAGGGGTATGTGTGACATGTACTCATGGGGAGTCTGGCTTCTTAACACTGTGTGGTTTATTGCAGAGTATGTCTTATATGTGGCTAGGAACCTTTACCTCCACATGTGCTCTCTATTGCAGTGGCACGGACGACATACAGCAGTCATTTAGGTTGTGGATGGTGTGAGGTGTTACTATGGTTGTTGGACATCTGTCATGGGTGTGACTTAAGTATGTAAATCCAGGAGTGGTAACCTCTATGTGGGTAGTATGTGTGTACTCTGTGGTGTTGTCAGTCACTGTGCATTGGTAATGTGTTTGAGTGCATTGTCACAGTGTTGTACATGTCACTGTGTTGTGAGGTACATACCATGGCAGCCATTATGTGGTGTGGTGGGGTACACTGACCTACATGCCCATAGCTGACACACCATGTCTGCTGACACATACCATGTGCAGGTATTCCAGGAATAGTGTGCCACTGTGAATATCATTGGGGGGCTATTGTACACATTTATGACCCTGTTCACCACTGACACATGCAGTGGTGGGCAGCCAATCACATATCTGGTGGTTACTGGTGTAGGTGATTTGAAATGGGGTATGGTACTCCAGTTTTGACACTGGTGTTCACTCCATGCCTTTGTCACCAGGCACCTGTTGCAATACATCTGTACACATGTGCCTCACTCAGAATATATATACATCTCTCTCTCTCTCTCTATATATATATATATATATATATCTATATGTGTGTATATAGATATATCTATATGTATATATATATATATATATATATATATATATATATGTCTGTATACATATACACATATATATATTGATGTACATATATTGCTATAGATATGGAGGGTGTGACAGAGAGGGGGTGAGAGTGACAGAGGGGGTGGGACAGGGGGTGTTGAGGTCGTCATATGCAGTCATACCTGTAGATAGTCAGATCTGTCTGTCTATGTATATGTATCTACATATATCTATATCTGTATGTGTGTATTACATATATATGTTTGTACATATTCTATCTATCTACATCTGTCTATGTATTCCTACATCTCTCTCTATGTATGTATACATATATGCATATTATATATATATATATATATATATATATATATATATATACATACATAAATATTTTGACATACATACGTATCCATATGATAGATAGGTATATCAACATGTTTGTTTACCATACTGTATACACACACTAACATACTGCTAAACATACATAACTGTGAAACCTACTTTGTTCATTGCACTACAACCTACATTCAACCTACATTGATATGTGCACATAGATGCTCTCACATACAAATGTATGTACAGCCTTCACTGATAGTTGCTGTATGTCCCCTGCCCTTTGCACATCTTCATATACATATGGATACAGACCAATGACACATATGGAGGGTTCACAGTATGTAGACCTTTATAGTATTACTTTACATTACCTGTGTTTGTCACAGCTGCTTGTGTTGCCGTCTGGTTTTGTGTCCTGCTTGCCACTTGCCAGTTGTCAGCTTTCAGGTGGCTGTTGCTGACCAGTTTTGTTTGTGTATGTTTAATTTTGTTTTTCTCTGTCTCTGTCTCTGTCTCTGTCTCTGTCTCTCTCTCTCTCTCTCTCTCTGTCTCTCACTTCCTCTTCAGGGTGCAATCAAAGTATTGCATGTGTGGCCTGGGAGTACAGCATGCTTTTGTAGGTATCTGCATATGTCCATGTGATGGCCTCTGCACCAATTGTTAGCCAGCATTTGCTAATTGCATGCAGACAGTTGTGTACTGATTGCAGTTCTCACTGTGATTTCAGAACAGTGCTATAAAAAGGTATGTGAGATAGGCATAGCCATTTCAGATTTTAAGGGCAGGGACCATGCTGGTATGCTGTGGACAATGTTCTGTGAGTGTAAAGGTTGGTATCTCTCTCATATTTCCAGCTGTGTTGTAGATTAACATTTCTCCATTCATTTCTCCAGTTTCCTGTACTAACTGTGTATGTACACTGACACCTACGACTACTACTACTACTGTTAATGTGTGTGTGTGTGCTTTCCTGTGGGACATGTGGTGTAACTGGTGTATAGCAGTGTCTCTTGCACTTTGTTGCTATGGCTTCAATATTTGCCCTTTACAGTCACTACTTGTATGCCTGCTAGGTGTCCTGACTGTAGTGTGCTGCTGTGGCTTTCCTATTTTCCATGTACATTCACACCTTGGAATGCTTGCTATATCTGCTAGGGTGTTACAGCATGCAGTGTGGTCTGGCCATGGTGTGGGCCTTGACATCTATTAGGGTATTTGAGTATGCTGCTGAGCAGGCCCCAGAGACTCTCAGGTGCATCTGTTATCTGCCTCATGGAATGGTACATATCAGTGGAATACACCCATTAAATTGTCTGGTATGCTGCAGTTGTGACTGTGGGATAGCATGAGCATATGTATTACTACTTTCTGCCATGCAAGTGGTGCATACTTTCAGGACTTCATAGTTACCATTGCATGTGTTGTAACACCTTTCTGCCTACTGTTTGTACATTTCACATGGAGTCTGTGGGGCATCTTCTGTAACTCAGTCACCGTTGCTATGTCTAGGCTCTTAACTATTCAAATATGGTGGTGTCAGACCTCTCATGTGTACAAATATTTGCAGGTTGTCCACATTTCTGCCTCATATTTTGGTCAATATCTCATGCACAGCTTTTCTGGCAAATCACTCTGGGCTCAAGTCAGAATATAGTGACAAACATTTAAGTTTCAGACTTCATACCCTTCCAAACATCCCACAAAATGCAGAACCTGTTACTCTCTGAACTGTCTAAGTTTGTTGTAACATTATTTGTAATGTGTCCCTGGTTTTGTCCCTTTGCGGGGATGTGTTCCTGTAACAGGTTGTGGTGTATGGGCAGTGATTATCCTGCTGTGAGTATGTGTGTAGCTTGCAAGGTGCTACAGTGACATTATTACCTACTAGCTACCAACTAGCATGGCTGTTTCTGTTCACACACTACTATCATAGATATCCACTAGATTTGACAGTAAATATACATGACATGCTTTGTGTACTACACATCCTATATTCCCTTTGCATTCATTCCTACTATTACATGATATATTTATTTTAGCACAATGTTTGTGTATAACAATCATGGCTTAGTGGTAAGTCATGCAGACTACTGTTTCCAAGGTCCTGGGTTTGGGACTGACAGTGGGATTTTATTTTGCTTTTGAACTGACTACAGGACCTGTCAATCAGAGTGACTAAGGCACTTTTAAGCAGTTGTAACTGGGTTAGCGCTGGTTTTGCGGAGAAGCTCGCGCATGTGCACTGGCATTCGGCACCATGCCGCTGGCGGCAAGCGTTACTCTTCACTGAAACCAGCGCTATTTTCTTTGAAAGAAATGAAAATGGGAAGACAGGAAAGTGGTGAAAAAGGGGTCACAAAGAGGGTAAGACAGTAGGGAAACAAGCTCGGGTTTTGCAGGAGGGATGTAGGTAAGGCCCATAGCTGCCCATTTCTTCATCAGCAACAGCTGTGCATATGTATGTAATTTGGTGTGACATTTGAAACCTTCCACCCTGAGAGGTTGTCAGGACAACAATAATACTTGTTGTACAGCCAATTGTAATTGATAGTTTCCATGTCCAGCAGACATATGTGCGGAATGGGCAGCTATGTATGTGGCGTAATTTTTTGTGGGTACAGAGTGCCCTTTTTTTTTTTTTCAGGGAGAGTGGTATGTCAGGTGGAAGTCGGTATAGCTGGGGAGGTAGGTTGGGTAGGGTCAACAGACAAGACAAACAAGATGCATACAGGGGCGGTGTGACCTGTGTGGGGGTTACACAACTGGCGGGGATGGATGTTTGGATATCCAGAGCCCATGAACCCACAGATGGCAACAGTGGAACTGATAGCCCACCATGAGCAGTTGCCACTGTTCCTTCACTGCCCAGGATGGGGCTGTGCTGGGGCTGTGTAGGCCAGGCAACAGGCATGCCCGTAAGTTGTGCTACCTGTGCCTCAAGCTGGCGTGGGGCCCAAGAACAGAGTACCGGATCTCCCTCGCACCACAGTCCGGACACTACGGAGGGTGAGTGGTGGTTCTCCTCAGTCGCGCTTGCAGAGGGGCGGGCCCCATCCCCTGCAGCTGCGACCCACAGGTGGCACAGGGCCACGGAACAGGAGTCAGACTGGGCACTAGTGCCAGGTGCACTCGCCAGCTGAGGTGGGAGAGGTGGGTCCGCTGTAACCCGCCTTCCCTGTCATCCTATGTTTTGCAATATGTCATGACAGTTTGGGTTAGTAACAAACAATACCATTCGCAATTAGTTGTAACAGCATGCATTAGTATTCCCATTAACCAAATACCCAGATATTCACACCATTGAACAGCGAGCATAACACATGCATAATTTGAACAGCAATACACAGTCCAACAACATGCAGGGTTGATTGATGGCAACAGGCCATCAGGTTTGGATGTATGAACAGGGCAGATGCATCAACGTACATGCAAATATTTATGACCCAACAGGACAAATGTCCAGGGGTGTTAATTGTGATTGCACATACCAATTTCACGTGGAATGGATTATATGTGGTTATGGGGTGGGGTGAAGAAAATATTAACACCTTAGAATACCAATACATATGCTGTACATTTCTAATAGCTACAGATATATACACACTACTGTTCTAACTACAGTTTCCTATATGATAACTACTTCAATTTGGTGATAGGACTGTTACTGCTACAGCAATATACATTTATTATTGTTATTCATACACGTTCATATCTGGCTTTGTTCAGCTACATCATCCTGCTATTTTGCTTTATATAGCTATGGACAACTGTGGATGTTTGATATTTCAGACAATCATACTATCTGCATATTGCAGACTGACAACAACATATCCAGATTTTGGGATACACATTCCAGCTGCAGCAACACTTTGAACACATTTCGCAGTTTGGTTCTACTTGTCACATTCATTTCATTCTATACTGACTGCAGTATACTTTATTCATGGGTTATTACTACTTTATTGGTGGATTCATAACTCTTTCTCATACTCTCTCACTTGTTTTCATTTACTGTTCAGGATGATACTTACTTCTAGGCTTTATTGACATGTTTTACCTGTAGTTATTACAATCCTTTCCAGCAGTCTCAATTCTGTCATGTTTCAGTATTTCAACAGGGATATATTTCACACATGTGATTTGCTCATCTTCTGCAGCTGTACTTTTCAGCCTACTGGGTTGTGTACTATTATATTACAGGTGGGGCATCTTTATTTCAGACTTTATTTCAGACATTTTCATTTTTCTGTTTGGATTACAGACTGCAACACACTTTTGTAATCAAGCAATACTTGCAAACTCTTTTACACTGTTACTTGCATTTTATTACTTAGTGACTACACTGCACTCTTTTGATAACTGTCATACTTTTATATTTCTTTACAGTTACTGGGGTGGATTACTGACCTGTCTGGTGGCGTAACCGCACCAGCCTATCGCCATAGGCTCTGTGGTTACATGAGACAGACACCTGCAACTATAATATAAATGAAGTAATATTGGAATACACATCTCCATAATATCAGCTAATTTAATTTCTTACATACATAATTAAATGTAACACTCAGTAGTGGGCGTTCGGCATTTGCGGGCCTCCTGGATCCAAAGGTTCAATTGGTCACCCCTGCTTGCGTCTCTTCAGGTCCGCATGGTGGTGACGGACCTGCTCACCCAGTCCTTGGATGCCCTGTGGCGCGGGTGGGATCATGAGCCAACCAGGCCCCTGCCTCAGCCCTATATGCTCCCCACAGGACCTGGCCCTGCATGAGTTGGGCCTCATGATTGTGGACTAGGAGCCAGACCATGTATCTGGACTCCTCAACGCCCCACCTCTGTGCTCGAAAGCAACTACCCTTACCTACTCCTGACATTCTGGCTGCAAGTCAGTTCTACAATCGTTTATACTGTGTATTCCCGCCTATGGGGCTTATATATGCCATTTTTCCCACACTTATCTGTGATTGGCCATTTTGGAATTGTATCAACTTCACAAAACCTGCTTTGTCATGCTCCACTTTCTATTAATTCCTATATATTTGCTATTACTGCATTTCTAAGTACAGCTGTCGTGGCTTAGTGGTTCAGTATCTTCATTATGGTGCATGGAATCCTGGGTTTGAACCTAGCCACTGCTTCTTATATTTATGACTGTCTAGACAAGCTGGGGGTGTGTCTGTGTAAAGGCAGGTTTGTTGCAGCTTTTGCTCAGCGTTGCCCGATCGGATTGTTAGCTTGTTGGCGGTGCGCAGCTCACTTGCTCACGAGCCAAGCTGGTTTATGCCTCATTTGGCTGTCAGCATGCATATATTGCGCTCAGCGCCAGCTAGGGCACACAGTTTCAACATGTTAAACCACTGCTCACCTACGGGCACTCATTTTGCACCTGTTAAACTGCTCACCTACGGGCAGATGCACTCACCTTGTTAAACTGTAGCTCAGCTATAGGCATCTAGCATTTTTTATTGTTTTGTTATCTCACATTTCTTCAAAATAAATGGACTATTTCATTACATTTTACATAAAATATGATTTTATATGTGTACATATTTGTCAGGGACTAAATTTTGGTTTTTTGGGGTTGTAGAACCCCCTTTCATTTTGGTTTAACAAAATATTTGCGGGTTTTTTTTTGGATTGTCCACATTTCTGCCTCATGTTTTGGTCAATATCTCATGCACAGCTTTTTCTGGCAAATCACTCTGGGCTCAAGTCAGAATATAGTGACAAACATTTAAGTTTCAGACTTCATACCCTTCCAAACATCCCACAAAATGCAGAACCTGTTACTCTCTGAACTGTCTAAGTTTGTTGTAACATTATTTGTAATGTGTCCCTGGTTTTGTCCCTTTGCGGGGATGTGTTCCTGTAACAGGTTGTGGTGTATGGGCAGTGATTATCCGCTGTGACTATGTGTGTGGCTTGCAAGGTGCTACAGTGACATTATTACCTACTAGCTACCAACTAGCATGGCTGTTTCTGTTCACACACTACTATCATAGATATCCACTAGATTTGACAGTAAATATACATGACATGCTTTGTGTACTACACATCCTATATTCCCTTTGCATTCATTCCTACTATTACATGATATATTTATTTTAGCACAATGTTTGTGTATAACAATCATGACTTAGTGGTAAGTCATGCAGACTACTGTTTCCAAGGTCCTGGGTTTGGGACTGACAGTGGGATTTTATTTTGCTTTTGAACTGACTACAGGACCTGTCAATCAGAGTGACTAAGGCACTTTTAAGCAGTTGTAACTGGGTTAGCGCTGGTTTGCGCGGAGCTCACGCATGTGCACTGGCATTCAGCTCCATGCACACCCGCTTACAACCGCTTAAACGTGCTTACTCTTGCGCAAACCCGCGCTATTTTCTTTGAAAGAAATGAAAATGGGAAGACAGGAAAGTGGTGAAAAAGGGGTCACAAAGAGGGTAAGACAGTAGGGAAACAAGCTCGGGTTTTGCAGGAGGGATGTAGGTAAGGCCCATAGCTGCCCATTTCTTCATCAGCAACAGCTGTGCATATGTATGTAATTTGGTGTGACATTTGAAACCTTCCACCCCTGAGAGAGTTGTCAGGACAACAATAATACTTGTTGTACAGCCAATTGTAATTGATAGTTTCCATGTCCAGCAGACATACGTGCGGAATGGGCAGCTATGTATGTGGTGTAATTTTTTTGTGGGTACAGAGTGCCCTTTTTTTTTTTTTTTTTTTTCAGGGGAGAGTGGTATGTCAGGTGAAGGAAGTCGGTATAGCTGGGGAGGTAGGTTGGGTAGGTCAACAGACAAGACAAACAAGATGCATACAGGGGCGGTGTATGACACGTGTGGGGGGGGTTACACAACTGACGGGGATGGATGTTTGGATATCCAGAGCCCATGAGCCCACAGATGGCAACAGTGGAACTGATATCCCCACCCATGAGCAGTTGCCACTGTTCCTTCACTGCCCAGGATGGGGCTGTGCTGGGGCTGTGTAGGCCAGGCAACAGGCATGCCCATAAGTTGTGCTACCTGTGCCTCAAGCTAGCGTAGGGGCCCAAGAACAGAGTACCGGATCTCCCTACGCACCACAGTCCGGACACTACGGAGGGTGAGTGGTGGTTCTCCTCTGGTCACGCTTGCAGAGGGGGGACGGGCCCCATCCCCTGCAGCGCTTTGACCCACAGGTGGCACAGGGCCACCGGAGGAGGGTCCAGACTGGGCACTAGTGCCAGGTGCACTCGCCAGCTGAGGTGGGAGAGGTGGGTCCGCTGTAACCCGCCTTCCCTGTCATCCTATGTTTTGCAATATGTCATGACAGTTTGGGTTAGTAACAAACAATACCATTCGCAATTAGTTGTAACAGCATGCATTAGTATTCCCATTAACCAAATACCCAGATATTCACACCATTGAACAGCGAGCATAACACATGCATAATTTGAACAGCAATACACAGTCCAACAACATGCAGGGTTGATTGATGGCAACAGGCCATCAGGTTTGGATGTATGAACAGGGCAGATGCATCAACGTACATGCAAATATTTATGACCCAACAGGACAAATGTCCAGGGGTGTTAATTGTGATTGCACATACCAATTTCACGTAGAATGGATTATATGTGGTTATAGGGTGGGGTGAAGAAAATATTATTAACACCTTCGAATACCAATACATATGCTGTACATTTCTAATAGCTACAGATATATACACACTACTGTTCTAACTACAGTTTCCTATATGATAACTACTTCAATTTGGTGATAGGACTGTTACTGCTACAGCAATATACATTTTATTGTTATTCATACACATTCATATCTGGCTTTGTTCAGCTACATCATCCTGCTACATTTGCTTTATATAGCTATAGACAACTGTGGATGTTTGATATTTCAGACAATCATACTATCTGCATATTGCAGACTGAGAGCAACATATCCAGATTTTGGGATACACATTCCAGCTGCAGCAACACTTTGAACACATTTCGCAGTTTGGTTCTACTTGTCACATTCATTTCATTCTATACTGACTGCAGTATACTTTATTCATGGGTTATTACTACTTTATTGGTGGATTCATAACTCTTTCTCACACTCTCTCACTTGTTTTCATTTTACTGTTCAGGATGATACTTACTTCTAGGCTTTATTGACATGTTTTACCTGTAGTTATTACAATCCTTTCCAGCAGTCTCAATTCTGTCATGTTTCAGTATTTCAACAGGGATATATTTCACACATGTGATTTGCTCATCTTCTGCAGCTGTACTTTTCAGCCTACTGCAGGTTGTGTACTATTATATTACAGGTGGGGCATCTTTATTTCAGACTTTATTTCAGACATTTTCATTTTTCTGTTTGGATTACAGACTGCAACACACTTTTGTAATCAAGCAATACTTGCAAACACTTTTACACTGTTACTTGCACATTTTATTACTTAGTGACTACACTGCACTCTTTTGATAACTGTCATACTTTTATATTTCTTTACAGTTACTGGGAGTGGATTACTGACCTGTCTGGTGGCGCAACCGCACCAGCCTATCGCCATAGGCTCTGTGGTTCGCAGAACGGACACCTGCAGCTGTAATATAAATGAAGTAATATTGGAATACACATCTCCATAATATCAGCTAATTTAATTTCTTACATACATAATTAAATGTAACTTACTCAGTAGTGGGGCGTTCGGCATTTGCCGGGCCTCCTGGATCCAAAGGTTCAATTGGTCCTGCTTGCGTCTCTTCAGGTCCGCATGGTGGTGACGGACCTGCTCACCAGTCCTTGGAATCCCTGTGGCACTGGTGAGATCATGAGCCAACCGGTCCCATGCCTCAGCCCTATATGCTCCCCACAGGACCTGGCCCTGCATGAGTTGGGCCTCATGATTGTGGACTAGGAGCCAGACCATGTATCTGGACTCCTCAATGCCCCACCTCTGTGCTCGAAAGCAACTACCCTCACCTACTCCTGACATTCTGGCTGCAAGTCAGTTCTACAATCGTTTATGCTGTGTATTCCCGCCTATGGGGCTTATATATGCCATTTTTCCCACACTTATCTGTGATTGACCATTTTGGAATTGTATCAACTTCACAAAACCTGCTTTGTCATGCTCCACTTTCTATTCATTCCTATATATTTGCTATTACTGCATTTCTAAGTACAGCTGTCGTGGCTTAGTGGTTCAGTATCTTCATTATGGTGCATGGAATCCTGGGTTTGAACCTAGCCACTGCTTCTTATATTTTATGACTGTCTAGACAAGCTAGGGGGTGTGTCTGTGTAAAGGCAGTTTTGTTACAGCTTGCTCAGCGTTGCCCGTCGGTTAGCTTGTTAGCGCGGTGCGCAGCTCCACGCATACGGGTTACGCTGGTTTATGCCTCATTTGGCTGTCAGCATGCATATTACGCTCAGCTCAGCTAGGGGCACACAGTTTCAGCATGTTAAACCACTGCTCACCTACGGGCACTCATTTTGCACCTGTTAAACTACTGCTCACCTACGGGCAGATGCACTCACCTTGTTAAACTGTAGCTCAGCTATAGGCACATCTCGCATTTTTTATTGTTTTGTTATCTCACATTTCTTCAAAATAAATGGACTATTTCATTACATTTTACATAAAATATGATTTTATATGTGTACATATTTGTCAGGGACTTGTTTCGTGCTTATTTTACTAAAAATAAAAATTGATGTTGTGGGGGCTCAAACCATGGATGTTTGCTCTTCAGTCGACATCTCTACCGCTACACTATTGTTTCTTGGCTTACTTTGCATATTTAGTTCTTATATGCTTTTCCACTGACTGCTAACTGTGGCTAGGCTACGGGCACGCCCGCGCAAACTAGCGCACTCACGGGCAAACATCTTTACGATTTAAAAAAAATATATAACATGTTCATTTATATATTTTATGTTCATAGCCTGTGAGGGCATGTGTTGTGTTGTGTTTATTCACATTTCCATGGCCTCTGTCGTGGGTGTTTACTTTGGGCACTTTTACTCTTCTGGGGGCATGTCCGCTTGCAGGGCTCGGCCTACGGACACACCCCCTACTGTCTTCCACGGACCATGTTAGCCTTAGGTGTGATTCAGCATGCCCTCATGCATATGCATGACATGCTGACGTCACACCGTTTAACTGCAGCCTCCGTGTAAGCCATGTATCTCTTACACGGAGGCTTTGTGAATCCTGCCCATTATCTTATCTCTTTTTTGTGGGATAATCTGTAATAGAATTGCTCATCTGGCAAACAGCTGAAAGTACAACTGCAAACTGTTAAAACCTTTCAGATAATGTAAAAATTAAATTTAACCATCATAAATGTGAACATTCATAACTTGATGATCGAAGTATCAATAAATCAACAACCTGGGAGAAAAATGTGATATTAAAGTACTAGAACAAAAAAAGGTATATAAATATCTGGGAAAAGCCAGCAATGCAATATGAACAAACAAAAACAAAGCTTAACCAGGTTTATTTCAGAAGACAGAAGGACTTCTGAAAACTACCATAATATCCAATAATAAAGTTCAAGATATAAACAAACTTGTCTTCCCTGTTGTGACCTATACATTTGGTGCCCTTGACTGGCTTTCAAAAGTGCTGGATCAGTTAGAGAGAAAACCAGAAAACAGTTTCAAGCCAATCAATTGATTATAAAAATGAATCTATAGCAAGACTACCTATTACTCCATCTGAAGGTGACGTGGGCCTCCTTCAAACGACAACATGCCGATATCTGCAAATATGAAACTGCATACATATTTACATAAATACTAATGCTATCAGATGCCAACATTATGAACTAGGAAGAAAATAAGTCTACAACTGCAGCTTTTCTCAGATTAACAGACGCATTTCAGAAGAGAGTAGATGTGAAAATAAACCCAGAAGTAGACAAGAAATAGGTGACAACAGAAATATTATAAAACTCACGACAGCACAGAAAACCCTAGAACAGTCACTTCCATTATAACAGATTAAGAGCTATTTCCATAAAGTCAATCTGGTAATCACAACTCATCAGACGATTAAAAAAACCTGTGCCCTAGTGGCATAGTCTATAGATTGAAATAAGTCACTACCACACACCCCACTATATATGTATCAACTCTGTGGTTATATAACACTGGAAAAGAGAAACTCTCCCCCCAAAACAGTACATAAGGGTCTTCATTAATCACTACTTTCAATGTAGCAAGAGGAAGCAAAAAGAACCACACACTGAGGAAACACAAGTCAGCTAAAACAGTCATATATTGAAGACGGTTTGAAGCTTGAATTTTTATGAAGAGTTGATTGAGCTTAGTCTGAAATGAAATGTGACAAAAGAAAGCTGGTAAATCACATATCAAACAAAGCAGAAAACTTTAATTACATTAGATTACGCCCTTTTGCCTAATACAATAGACTTCTTCAGAATCTGGAAAAAACAGCAAAGTAGCAATTTAAAATGTATTAAATAAAACAATCGCATCTGAAAATTTAATACATATGCAGTGGTATGATGACAGGACTTGATTGTCACAAAAATCACATCCCATGGTAATAGAATAAAATGTAATATAAATATGCAACACAAACAATTAAAAACACGAGGGTTAATAGTACATAAATAAGAGAATGATGAAAACAGAATGAATTATACATGAGGTGGTTTACAATATTTATAGAAAATGCTGGAGTTGCTGGCAAACACAGGTTATGTACCACACAATTAGAAAATCACATACCTTGTAGTGGTTTTAATGTTCTTGTGACCAAAGTTCTGAATATTGGAAGCCACAGTAATGTGACAATACTTTTAGTTTTCAAATTGTGCAAATTTTATATAAGCATTTGAAAGACACTGGAAACAGAAGCCTCAAAGAAATGCTGAAAAGAAAAAAGTAATGGTCATGTGAGAACAGTCAATACCAACTGTAAAGAAAGTAGCCACAGGAAAGCCTGATATTGTTGTTGACTAAAACAAAACAGGAGTAGCATTAGTTATTAAAGTAACCACACCTAGTGATTATAATGTCCAGCACACTGAGAGACACAGAAGGATAAAATATGAAAATGTCCAAACAGAAAGTGGAGCAATGTGGAACAACGAGATCTAGGCAGATAATCCCCGTAGGATTGAATGCAAATGGCCTAATAAGAAAGGCTTTCCAAGTGTATCTGGATATGCTCACGGCATAGATAAATCCATATTAAGAAAGGAATCGGATGACACAGTTGTTGTGTGATGGCACTAAGTGACCTCCTGTTTAAACTACTCACTTTCATTGAATTCCAAAAGCTACCATGCCTCAACCACTTCATTTTTGCACACTTTATTCTTCCCCTCTCTGTCCTATGATTCTCCTCCTCCACTCATGACTATCACACATTCTCTACATCTTGCCTTCTTTTCTCTTCACTTCTTTTTAAGTTATACCTGACAGAGTAAGCCACCTTTGGGAAGATCATCATCTTATTGACATTCATCTTCACTGTCAAGATTCCCACCTCTTCCTCACCTGTTTAACACTACCGCTTCCACTTCAGCTCTAAATCCTTCATATTGTTTGCCATGCCTACAATCCAACATAACCAGGTCCTGGCCTCTCATCTATCCCTGTTAAGAGCATGCATGAGTGGATGTAAGGAACCCCTGAACGAGTACAGAGGGCTCACAGTGCCACAGCAACACAGATGGAAGGCTCAGGTGCCAAGTGAGCAGTTAGTTAATATGCTTAACTATAACGAATGAAAGCTCAGAAAGAACAAATGTTTTCTTTTTGTATGGGGGTGCATTAACCATTGACATGCAGCAGTGGTAAGTTGCCAGACACCAATATTATGCAGTCTGTAAAAAATGAGCAAGTTTTGAGGTGTCATAGGAACATGAAGCAATTATAGTGAACAAAACATCAGAGTTAAATTGTATCTGTAACAGCTGTGTGAGTAGTTATACTCAATCAAACAGTGTTACAAAGGTGGCCAGGACTAATTTCTGGGCAGTAGTAGAAGATAGAAAGGGAATTATCTTTTAAAACATATCTGATGTGCAACTAACAGCTCAGAAAAAAATTGAAAGGTGATGAAAACAGTTATGTGTAATCTTCAGGGTTACTGAAATACTGAAGTTGCAGTACTAGTCATAATACAGGCGAGATAAGTCTTGTATTAGCAGACAGTATTGATGGATGTTTGAGATTATACTATGGATAAATATAATATTGTTTTGCAACAGTTTTACAGTAGTATCTGTTCACAGCCCACTGATTCAGTGGTATTAAAAGGAGTTTGGTGGCCAGCGTGGATCAATATTTCTTAACATGTACAGTATAATCACCCAGTGGCATTCAGTGAATTGGGAGGGGGAAAAGATAATCAGTATATTGGACTGTAAAAGTCTTTACCTCATGCATGCAGGGCATTGATCAAACCATTCACTTATGTGAGTGCAATAAGCCATGGCCCTCACATAAGCGAAAATTATTCTATTATTTTATCAATTAAATTGGAATTCCAGCTCTTCTGAAATGTTATTATTGTTTGTTAGGTTTTCCAGTCCTTCCATTCTAGATAAGGAACACAGTGATGCCATTGCAAATGATACCAGCTTCAGTTGAGCAGTTTTGTATGATAAGCTGCAGTCATCACAGCCACAGTGTTGTGTTATACAAGCCATAATGTGTCAAGTCCATACACATGCACACATGCACACTACAGCTTCATTCTTGCCCCTTCAGACAAACACACAAATCCACCCTCACCCCCACATCTTCTCTGAATTTACCTGCACAGCTAGTAACCCCATAGAAGTAAATGGCTAACCACCATGTTTTTTTATGGTGGTCACTTTTCCTTGTAATGTAAAATTTTATTCACCCAAGCAAATCAGAGCCATGGACATTTCCAAGGGAGAGCACATGACTAGTTAGCATTACTCACTCAGTCAAACTGCCGTATTAGCATGCAGCTCTGCCCATGAGACTGCTGCCATCGCTATGGCTCCCATGAGGGGAAAATCTTAGTACTAGAGCAGTGTCTGAATTGAAAAGGCTTCACATGATGGGAAAATCTTCCACGTTAAGGCTTCTCTACCATATGAAGCTTTTCTGAATCCCAGCCATGCTCTTTCTTCTCCCTGATAACCAGTTTGTAATGATCCATGTAACAGAAGCAGCATTAAACAATTTTTTGTGGGGTAAATGCCTACTTTCACCTGTTGTGGTGTTATCTTTCATCATTACACTTCTCAAGGTGCCTTTGTTTCCATGTTACCAATATTAAAGTTTTTGTTTTTGTGTGTTTTATTTATTTATATATTTGTAAAATGTGTGGGGTCTGGTATTTGAAAATGAAGTAACATTTTCTTTCAGGTTAAGGAACAATTAAAGAGTTCCCTATTCCTACAGTGTATTTCATCTATCACAGGAAGCAGTCCCCCTACTTATTCCGGTTAATTGTTGTATTTAGTTCCGTATTATTGATTCCAACTCATTTCAGGGGACTGTGGTAATTGTGCTGTTTATCTTCTGAAGATGGCTTTATACACATTACATAAGTTTTTTTGAATGGGCTGTTTCACATGTGGTTTTCTACTCAGGTTCTGGAGGAATTTTTAGTCTTTTACTTAGTTTTGAGGTGTTAGTTTAGTAGTTTAATAAGGGCTGTTTTAGAATATGTTAAAATTATATGCCTTTAGTTAGTTTAATTCTGTTTAGATTATATTTTATTATTGTATCTAGTTTGCTATTAATGTCATTATCAAATCAACTGAATTAAGTCTGTTTTTTTATTAAGTTATGATTATTTGCTATTTAATTTCTGAACATTTAATTTCTTTTTATTTATTTTATGCAGATGTAGTAGTTTTTGTTTGGCCTGAGCATGTATTTTTGTGTGTGAAGTGTGTGAGTATGAGTTAAAGTGACTAGTTGTATGGGTAGAATAGTTGATGCACACAGAGAGGTGATAAATGCTTGAAGATGTTCAGAATTTCATGATTAAAAAATACACTCTGCACTTCCTAAATATATTCATAATAGGTTCATAGGTTCATAGGTAGGTACTAGGCTATCTGCTTGAAGGCATTTATAAGCCTAGCCAGAATGTGTTGGCTTTCGCTGCCCCCTTAGATTAGTTCCCTGTGCTTCTGTCCAGCAGAGCCACTGAAGTGATCCTCGGGGTAAACTTTCTGTTTCCCATCCACTCGTCAAGGTTTCTCTTGAAGAGTGTTAGCGAGGAGCTCTGCCTAATGTAGATTGGAATCTTGTTCCAAAGCATGGGAAGTCTCTGAGGCAGGAATCTATCCCTCCAGCACGTCCTATTTATTGTTGCGGTGAGGTTTAGATCCCTAGAGCGTGTGGCTCGAGAGGATAAGGTTTTCCTTAGGTGGAGCATGTCCATCAATTCTGGGTTGGACATGGCCTTGTATGTAAGGCAGATATCACCTCTGAGTAGGCGGTATGCAACCGAGTACAGCTGGAGTTTCTTCAGTCGAGCTGCACAGGGCATCTGTTTGAGGCCAGTGATCCTCTTGGTGAGGTACTACTGTGGTCTTTCCAGCTGTTGCAGGTGTCTTATAAGGTACATCCCAAATGGGGCATTGTACTCTATGATGGGTCTGATGAGTGATGTGTAGAGGGGCACAATGACCTCATAGAAGGATTTTATAACCACTTTGGCAATGTGATTATCAAAGAAGAGATTACTGTCTACTTGGGTCCCCAGATCCCTTATTACGTCTTTCATATTTCGGGGACTACCACCTATGTGGTAGTTTGTTGGTACTTTGTTTTTTCCAAAGGGGATGTTTTTTTCCAAAGAGGATGACTATGCACTTTTTGGCATTTAGCTTGAGGCCATGATTTTGACACCAGGTATCTGTCTCAGTGAGACCCTTTTGGAGGATGTCTGGAGAGTCAGTTATAGCCCCTAGTTTGCAGTCATCTGCAAACCTGGTCATCCATAGTCCTCCTGTGCTTGCCTGTACCTCTGAGAAGTATATGTCGAACAGAAGGGGTCCTAGGACTGAGCCCTGGGGGAATGCCACTTGTAACCGGTTTAAAGTTGGACCTAGCTCCCGCAACTCTCACCATGTGGGTTCTGTCCATGAGCCAGTTGGCAGCCCATCTTGTGACGTAGGGGTTTATGTTCAGGCTGGTGAGCTTCTCTATAATACCAGAATGGGGAATGGTGTTGAAGGCTTTTGCGAGGTCTAGGTAGGCTGTGTGTACCATGTTTCCCTCATCTGTGGCCTTGGTAACTGTCTCAGAGAAGTCCACCAGGTTTAGGAGGCATGATCTGCCCTTAACAAAGCTGAACTGGGTAGGGTCCAGTGTTTGGAGGTTGCCAATGTCTCTGTTAATGAGTTCCGTGATGATGCGCTCCATAGTCTTGCAGACTAAGCTAGTCACGCTTATAGGGTGATAGTTCCCAGGGTCTGTTATGGCTCCACCTTTGTGGAGCAGAATAACCATTGCTGTGCGCCACTCTATGGGTATGTAGCCTGTGGAGAGGATGAATTTGAGCAGTGTGTTTAGGTGAGGGGTTAGTTCGTCTTTGAGCTTGTGTAGGACGCAGCCTGGGACACTGTCCGGTCCCATTGATGCTGTGTTTTTGGCTTTGGAGAGGGCTGTTTTAACCTGAGTGTCTGTGATTTCATGGGCTCTACATTCTTTTAGTATGGTTATGGGCCTTTTTGCGAATGAGAGGGGGGTGAGGTTTGCACTGAACCTGTCTGCCAGGTTGTTGTTTTTATCGGTCGGTTCAGTGTATTTTGTGCCATTCTGCACTAACTCCGAGCAGATCTGGGCATTACCACTTAGATTCTTGACATAGCTAAAGAATGCCTTGTGTTTATCTTTGGAGTCCTTGGCAATTTTTCTTTCGAAGCTCGCCTTGGATGATTTTATGAGGGATCGTAGTTTCTTGCTGATACTGATCAGGGATGTCTTCCCTTCTTGGGATTTTACTCTTTTCTGTATTAGTTTCCTCCTTCTATTGTATAGCTTGTTTATGGCAGGCGTCCAGCAGACTGGTTTCCTTTTCTTGGAGGAGTGAGTCTTGGTTTTGCTTGGGATAGCACGATCCATGCATTTTTGTACCTACCCATAGAATGCATTAGTAAAGGATTTTGCAGCTTGGACAGCGTTATCTTTTAGCATGGGGGCTTTGAAACTTTCCACCTTGGTCTTAAGTAACGTGAAGTTTGCTTTTGAAAAGTTTTTCACTGTGGTTTCCTTGTCCGGGGGTGGGGGCGGAATGTGGATATCCAGAGTGATTTGTTTATGGTCAGATCTAACCAGCAAGGGGTTGACCTCTGGTGTGGAACACCAATCACCCATGTTGGTGATGACCAGGTCCAATATGTTGTCACCTCTGGTGGGAGTGTTGACCAGTTGATCCAGGGCATTTGAGTTTATAAATTCTAGAAAATGTTGGGCAAGGGAGATAGTAATTGAGTAGTTCTCCCAGTTAATGTTTGGGTAATTGAAATCATCCAATATTAGAGTGTTGTTAGGACCTTTATGTTTCCCAGTATTTCCAGAAACACAGAATGGGGGTCCTGGGACATGGTGGTTGTCTTGTAGCAAGCTACAATTTGAATTGCAGTTTTGCCCATTGTCAGTTGCACGTGGATGATCTCTGAAGCAATGTGCTGTGCCACTAACCTGGAGGTGTGGGTATCCTTGATGAATATGGATATGCCCCCACCTTTTGCATTTTGGTCTGGGTTCTGTGGCCGAAATGTATGGTATGAGTTGTAGCCTGGTAGTGCTGGGGTGCTCTCTGGAGCCTTAAACCAGGTTTCTGTTACTGCACAGATATCGATTTTCTCCATACTGAGGAGTGCCTCGAGGGCGTGCATTTTGAGGTGTAGGCTTCTGACACTGAGTAGCATTACCCTCAGTTTTTTGTTACTTGTGCTATTTACGGCGGTGGGTTTGTATTTGAGCCTTGCCTAAAAAAGGCACTATGGGGGTGGCAAGAGCCTTGGCCAGTATTCGAAAGCCTAAGGGTGACAGGTGCAAGCTCTAGCTAAGCAGAGTGGCTTGTTGAGCATGTCATCCCAGGCGGAGAGACACAAGATCCTCTTTGAATGACACCAGAAACTTAGCCAATTGTTGAAATTGATAATTTTTTCTTTATACCGTGGTATCATTCTTGGAGAGGGCAGGATGTTACTCAGGGTCAGGGTCATCCCGGCCTGGGCTACATGATCAGAGAGTTCTTCCATGTCTCTTTTCATGTAGTCCAGGGAGGTATGGCTCAGGTCATTCACGCCAACATGAACAATGAGAGAATCATATTTGTACTTGTTCTGGAGTGACCTGAGTGCTTGTGTTATGTGGCAGATCCTGGCACCTGACAGGCAGCTAACAGTAACCTTCTCCTTATTCAGCCTAGTGAGTGGGATGTCAGTATGCCTGACTATAGAGTCACCTATTACTAGTGTGTTGGGTATGTTATTTTGCCTTAAGGCCTGTGATTGTGTGGCACACTGGTTTTGTGAAGTATGTGTTTCACGGTTTGTATTGGGGGGTGGAGGTTGCTTGTATGTCTGCTTTGGAGGTCTCTGTTGCTTTTGCAGATTTTTATTTAAAGCCTCCGAATATGTTTTTGTGTATTTATGTGTGTTTTTGCCAGTGCTGGTTTAATGGGTCTATGTGAGACTGGTGGTGTGATGCAAGTATTTCCCTTCTCCTCTTGACTGTCTGATCCAGTCTTGGGTTGAGGGAGCTTAGCCTCCAGTTTGGCTGTATAATTGAATCTCTCACATGTATTATTGTTTGGTGGTAGGAGGAGAAGGTTGTCTGTGTACATGAGGCAGTTGTAACATTGCCTCAAAATGCCCAGATTCACCAGTTGGACTGGAGGGTACACCTGAACCTGCCCTTTGGACATGCCTGGATAGGTACAGTGAATTGTTTTACTGATTGGCTGGTAAGGTCGAATAGAGAGCCTTGTCCTTCTGTCCAGTATAGGAAGGTTTAGTGCTTGGGTTTATAAGTGCTTGCTATGAGTTTTGAGCAAGTGATGGGTTGAGAAGTGAATGGCTTGAGTGCTTAAGCTGAAAGTTTGTCTAGTTCCAAGGGAAAAATTGAAGAGGAGACCTTGTGGAACCGGGAATAGTTATACCCTAGCTAACCGGTGCGCAAAACTGAGCAAATGCGTTTTTTATAACAGGGAAATGAAAGAAATAGAAATTAGCCCAAAATGGCCAATAAACTACTAATTTCTGGGCTGAAACCACTCCTCCAGGGACAGATAGGCTGCTCAAATTTCCCCTCTCTCACAGGTGAACAGAGAAACTTCCTTCTATCCAAGTAAGGTATGGGCAAACACAGAGATTTGTAACACGGCCCTGAATTCAGCACTAACCTGAAAACTGGACTATACTAGCTTAGAAATGTGGGAAACAAGTATATTTGTTTTTCAGAAAATAAAGCAGATGCAATAAAAAAACACTTTACATGCACAGAAGAGGATACTTATTGTCATATATCTCAGATCAGAGTTGTAGTCAATGCCCCTAGTAATAAAGTAGGAAGAAACACAAATACAGTAAAAGCAGAGGAATAAAGTGCAATTATATATATATATATATATATATATATATATATATATATATATATATATATATATACTGTTAAATAAAAACAAAGATTACAACACAGGAGGCTCAGATGCAAAAGTTTACTAGTGTACACCAGGAGGCAAAAAACGTACAAGTACAGAATTTTGTCTGACATGATGCAGGAAGTACAGAATATTTTATAGTGTTTACATTCAGGTTATGCCCACCTTATTGACGTGGTTAGTCACAGGGCATCTACATCACTTTTACTAACAGTATTCTATTCATAAAGATTGCTGATGTTATATTTTTTAAAAAAGCTTTCCCTTGGGAATAATATAGCCTTGCAAAGCACCTGGTCAGTTATAATGTCTTTCTGTAAATGTTACTCCTTCAAGGTTTCAGGCCTGCTTGAATACAATAGCTGGTTCAGTCTAGTAATACACCTCTTTGTTCTTCTTGCAACATTCTCCCAACAGCTGCGTCTTATCTCGATAACATTTACAAGGCCAATTGTCCCAGAGGAAGGAGAAGAAGATTTTCAATGCTTTATTCATTTAATTTCCTGACCCAGCAGATAATCGTTAGTGAAAAACATAAGCTTGCTGAGCTGGCTACTGCCAGGGTCAGAGTTCAAATACACTGCAGTTCCAAAGCTTCAAGCAGTTACATGTAAAATCATTCTTATTGCCATATTAATAATAGAATAAAATGCATTATACACTATTTGCTTTTTAACTAGCACTTTATGTATGCTCAAATACATATTTTTCTAACATTTTCCTCCCTTTTAATACTTTTTATTCTATTCTGAAATATAAACAATGTTATTTCGTCCCCTAGCCTTCTCCTTTAAGGACTTTCAACTAGGTAAGTCATTTAGTTTTATACTTCGGAAAGAATTTCATCTGAAATTAATTTTTCTAACTCAATGTCTTGGTACAAAGTTTCAGTTACAGATATATCAATAAAATCTTTGATTAATCTTTTCATGCAGGGAATCCCACAACAGACACATGCTCCTAATAGGAGCAGACCCACACAAATAGCAATCAAGATGTTCATTAGGATAGAACCCCTCCCACCAAACAGATTCCTGAAAAAGTTCGTCAGTGGATTTGGGCCTGGTTCAGTCATGGCCGATACCTGCTGTATTACCTCTAGGTGGTCATTAATTTCATGTCGATTGTCTGGTATAAATGCACAGCATTCTTCTTTGATAAGCGCGCACGTACCACCTCTTGCCGCTAGGGTGAAGTCAAGAGCCATTCGATTTTGTAGCACAACAGTTCTCATTGCATTCAGTTCATCAGTCACTAGTTCGAGAGCAGAAAAAGTTGCATTACTCATTACTTCGAGAAGTTTTGACAGCTTTCTCAACTCCCAGATTGATTTGACTGCTCCATATGCTGGAAGTATTCCAGCCCAGGATATTACACTGTCACTCAAGTCCATATGAGTCAATTTTTCTTTATTCTTTACGGAATGATGGTCTTTCCAACCAGCTTCGATTTGTCCCACTGGATTTACAGGTTTTCCGATTGGACCTTCAGGTTTCCGGGCTACATCTCTCACATTTCGTATCTTACCTAGAGGTAATTCTGCAGTATGTCTTATGGCCGGAACCAGATAACCCAAACAACAACTGCTGGACCAATTCTCAGGTAGCCATTTGTATGCCTTTTTCCCACAAACAAAATAACAGTTTTCTACTTTAGTACTGATGCGGGTTAATTCTGAATGAAACATTTTCTTGTCTATAATAGACAGTTGTTTATGTAAAACAGGATTTTTCTGCACATCACTTAATGTTGTTTTCATTAAACTCAAATATGAATCATAATTTGTATTACAAACAGTGCCTCTATCTTTAACTTTAATGTAGCATTTATAAGATATGGTTATATTACAGTTACTCCAACCCACTTGAAGTGTATCATTCTTATAAAAACATACAATTCCCTTCTGTGTAATAGGCAAATACAATGCAATTTTGTCTTGTGATCTTACAGATCCTGTATCAAAAAGTAAATTCTCCCAAGTCTCATTTATCCCCAAGGGGACAGCGGACATTAACAGTCCTCCATATGCTGTTGGTATATCAGTACAAACCCAGCAATTTGAAATGTTCATAGTCTCTACATATACACGCTTCATAGCTAGGTATGTGTTAAAGTTCGGATGCCAGTCTATAGACAGTTCATCACGTCTCTCCACTTTCACTTGTGTGGTTACATGTAGGAAAAACCACAACAAAAGGAAGGTCATCACAATCATAGTCAATAAATGCATAGTCAACAAGATGATTAAACAACATCTTTGGGGTTGATCTGTATTTTTACTCATTTTGCTCTTGGCCATCCTGCCTTTGTTGTGTATCAGTCACAAAATGTTTATCAAGTTGAAAATTCTTTACCGGTTTACAGTGCATCAGATGGACCCAGGAAGTCCTCTCAGCAACTTTGACTGCAGTAGGTGTCGCCAACAGTACCTGGTACGGTCCTTCCCACTTTGGACTCGCCCAATTCTTCCTCTTCGTAACCTTCAACCACACCCAGGACCCCGGAGTCAGCACTGCTTCCAACGGTCTGGTCTGTTTTTTATCTGAAAAAGAGTTCAACTGCAAAACAGTCTTATTTGTTAACAGTTTTCTCATGTAGTTAGCTAATGAGCTGTCAGCCTCTAGTTCTGCAGGCATGAGAGCTTTCCACTGTGGCACCTAGTATGCCCTTCCAAATATCATTTCAAAGGGAGTCAAACCCTTTACATTTGGAACTGTTCTCATGTTCAGCAGTGCCAAGGGCAGACAGCAAATCCAGTTTTTCTGTGTCTCACTCACTAGCTTCCTCAATTTGTTTTTTAGAATTCCATTGTACCTTTCCACCAGTCCTGCAGACTGTGGGTGGTAAGCACAATGATTCTTTAAGGAGATTCCAAAGAATCTCCCAAGCTGCTGAATCATCTGATTAACAAAATGTGTCCCATTGTCACTATAAATCCTTTCCGGTATGCCAAATCTAGGAATTATTTCTTTTACTAGGGCTTTTGCCACGGTTGCTGCATCCGGATTTTTAGTTGGAAAAGCTTCAACCCATTTGGAAAACATATCTATAATTACTAAACAGTATTTTTTCCCTTCACATTTATTCGACTCTATGAAATCCATACAAATAGTGTGGAACGGATATGGTGGTGTAGGAAAACTTCCTTGCTTGGGTTTGAATGCCCCTTGTGCATGATGTTTGTTACAAATATGGCATGCTGCACAAAATTTTTTTGTATAATTTATGAATCCGTATGTTTGGAATATTCGATTTACTAACTGTACCATCCCCCCTGTTGAGACATGGCACTGCCCATGGCTCAACAAAGCTGCATATCTAAATAAATTAGACGGCAATATTGTTTTTTTCTCTTTGGAGACATACAGTCCATTTTCGAGGATTGCACCTCGTTTCTCCCATTTTTGTTTCTCTGCTTTTGTAGTTAGTGTCTGCATTGTTTTTAACATTTCTAGGTCTAAAATCTCAGAGGGTTGTAATTCCTCGGTTAAAAGTAAAGTTTCTGAGTCTGAGGCTGCTTGCTTTGCAGCTGCATCAGCTTTTGCATTCCCTTTTGAAATTCTATCCTGTTGTTTTGTATGAGCTAAACATTTACAAATAGCTACTTTAGTAGGTAACTGAATAGAATCTAATAGGTTCAAAATAAGTTGCGCATGATTAATCGGTTTACCATTAGATGTTATCATTCCCCTGTTTTTCCATTGTTGCGCAAAAACATGCACTGTAGAGAAAGCATACTGACTGTCAGTATATATGTTCACACATTTATCTTTCGCTAGAGTGCAAGCCCGTGTTAAGGCTATCAATTCTGCTGCTTGAGCAGATAGGTTATGCTGTAAAGGTTGGGCTTCTAAGATCTCTGTGTCTGTAACCACTGCATACCCCACTAGATTTTTTCCTGTAGGACCCCTTCTGCACGAGCCATCCACATAAAATATCACCTCGGCATCATCCAAGGGCATATCAGTGAGATCTTGTCTGGGCAAGGTTATTTGCTCGATTTCATGCAGGCAACTGTGCGGTGTGCCATCCACAGGGGTTGGAAGTAACGTTGATGGGTTCAATGTTGTACAACGTTCAATTACCATATGAGGTTGGCTCAGCAGTATGGTCATGCATGAAAGATGTCTAGCAGGAGAAAGATATGCTATTTTTTCTTGCAGTAAAATTATCGCGACTGCATGAGGCACTCTCAATGTGAGAGGGTGGAATAACACCACTGAGGCCGAAGCCTGTACTGCCATTGCAGCTGCGACCACTGCTTGTACACAGTGAGGCAACGACCGTGCCACTGGGTCTAACCGTGATGAATAGTAAGCTATGGGGCATTGCTTATCCCCACGCTGTTGTGTCAGAACTGACGTCATATATCCCTGTTTACAATCTATGGTCTGAAGGAATCGTTTGTGGTAATTCGGAAGTCCTAAAGCTAATGAAGAAGCTATCAATTGTTTTAGTCTGCAGAAAGCTGTTTCTGCTTCGGGTGTCCATTGTAATAAATCTTGTGCTGCCATTGGTGTTTTATATATTAAATCAGCCAGTGGAGCAGATTCTAAAGCATAGTTTGGTATCCAGCTTCGACAAAAGTTAGTCATTCCCAAGAAGGACATAATTTCCTTCTTGGTTGCTGGTTTGGGTGCTTGTAAAATTGCTGTTTTTCTGTCCTCGTCTAATATTCTACCTTCATTGGATATTACATATCCTAGGTATCTAACTTGTTTTTTCCAAAGTTGTAACTTACTTTTGTTTACTTTATGTACTTGTGCGGCTAAAAATTTCAATAACGCTATAGTATCCTCCCTGCATTGATGCTGGGTAGGGGCTGCTAGCAAGATGTCATCCACATAAAGCAGAATCTGACTACCTCCTGGTGGGGTAAACCCTGCCAGGTTGCTAGCCATTTCTTGTGCAAATATTGTTGGACTCTCACAATATCCCTGTGGTAGCCGAGTATAGGTATATCTTTTACCCTGAAATGTAAATGCAAACCAATACTGGCTATCAGGATGTATAGGTATTGAAAAGAAAGCATTGCTTATATCTACTACAGTGAAATATTTTTGTTGCGGCTTCAAATCATTCAACAAGGTGTGTGGGTCTGGCACCGTAGGTGCTCTAGGTATTATTGCATTGTTTACAGCTTGTAAATCCTGTACCATCCGCCATTCCCCATTTGTTTTTTTAACAGGAAACAGAGGGGTATTACATGGTGAATCAAGAGATTCTACCAGTACTCCTTCCTTGAGTAATGCTGCTATTATAGGCTTGATTCCTTGTTCTGCATCTTTCTCAAGGGGTATTGTCTTTTTTGTGGTCTAAATGCTGATTTTGGTGTAATAGTAACTGGTCCTGCTGTTCGAATAAGTCCTACATCTGACTTGCCTGCTGACCAAAGAATCTTTGGTATATCACACAAGGCTTTTTCTTCTTCTTCTAATAAGAATGCTAATCAGCTGTCCTCACTGGTTTGTAAGTGTACAGCTGGATGTGTCTGTGTTAGCCAATTCAATTTCTGTTTTTGTATTCCCTGCTCTGATAATTCTGAATCAGTTTGTTTTTCCCACTTTGTTACTTTTTCTCCTAAATCTGCCCATTTCATATTCTTATTTTTCATTAAGCTGACATGCGGTAGTTGATTAGATTTGTACAGTGCTTTGAATTCCTGAGGTAATGAACAGCTTACCACACTGTTTCCCTCAGTATCCCAATACAAGGTTCGTAATACTAATCTGTTTGCAGGATTTTTAAATAACTCTTGCTCATATTCTTTATCAGGTCCTGGTATGCTACAGTAGTATAGAGTACAGTGTAACAAATGCTGTCGGTCAGTGTCAAGCAAGGGGGCCTTACTGATGGCTACGTTCATCAGTTCCTCAGTTACTGCCCTGGACCAGTTGTAACTAAGTCCTGGCTGTACCAGTAAAAAGTCTCACCCTCCGGTCGCACCACAAAAGTATCCATTTGTCTTTGTGCCTCCATACCCTGCATGGTGGGAACTACCGCTATGCCAAATATCTGCATAAGATCTCTTCCCAGTAGATTTACTGGACATTTTGCAGAAACTACGATTTTACTTTTCTGAGTCATACCTGAAACAGGGTCAGTTATTGCTATATCATGGGAGAGTGGCTCCCTATATAGCTGTCCGTTTGCCGCCTTTACTAATATATAATCAGGTGATTCGGTGTCTTCTGGTAACTTGGAGGGGTGTATCAACGTCTGTGACGCTCCTGAGTCACACAGGAATTTTACTTCCCTCCCCTCCACCAGAAGTGTGACTTCCGGTTTCGTGTCTGCCAGATAGAGCTCCAAGCTCAGTAATGCCAAATCTAGAATTTCACTTTCTTCATCCTCCATATCTACTTGCACTTCCTCTGTTCCTTCTACTATATTTACATTTGTTCTTTGTTCGTTAGCTTTTCCTGATGATTTCTGACTTTCATCACTATCATATAGTCAGTCCTCATCATCCTTGCTTTCTGTAGTCACATTTTTATTCAGCCTGCAATCCCTCGCTAAATGTCCTTTCTTTCCACACTTAAAGCACTCACCTTTCTTTTTTCTCTCTTCAAAATCTTCTGACCATTTGTCAGATTGTCTATTTCCCTGGGCATTTTTCTTACCCTTTTTACCTGACTGTACTACAAAGACCTCAGCTCCATCTTCAGCAGTGAAGACCTGTGTCTTCTTTTTCTTTTTACTATTAAAGTGTCTTTCAGCATGTCTAGCACATTCAAGTAAGGCTTGTAGCCTACTTGTTCGATGATCTATCATATGCTTCGTAATGAAAATACTGATAGGTGCAATGCAACCTTTCAAAAATGCATTTTTCAGTTGCTGTTCATACGAGGTATCATGTGTCTGATTTTCAGGAATAGCCATACCACTATGGTTATTGAAACATTCCAATAATCTACCATAATACCCATCTACAGTTTCATTCTCTTGTTGTATGCATTGGTTAATGCAAGTCCAATCTGCTCTAGGTTTCCATTTTTCGGAAATTCGGACTGTAAGACCTTTTACTCTGTTGTCTAGTTCTGCGTCACTATGTGGGAGTGGTTTAAGCTCTGCATTATGAGGATTCCAGGTGCCACAAATCATGTGCCAGTCTGGACCCACAATTTGTCTAGCTACCTTTTCCACTTCTTCCCCATTCAAGTGGTAACTTAGTCTCATACCTTGTAAATCTTGTAAAAACTTTGTGTAATTAACTTTTGGATGGGGGATTCCCTCTGTAGCTTTCCGAATATCTTCCGGTGTCCATGGTCTGTATCCTAGAAGAGTTGGGTCCTGCCCTTCCTGTCCTGCCTGAGGATTTGGTACCTCGATTAGTGGACAGATTTCTTCCTCATTTTCCTCTAGTGTGTTTTTCCCTATTTGATACAAGTCTGTGTCCCCAAGTGTTTTACGTGTTCGGGACCTAGTTTCAATAGGATCTCTAACAAATGGTTTTAGTGTTTTTGTGACATCAGGATAACGTGGAGGTGGACCAGCTTGTCCTCCTGCTTCATATCCTGAAAAAGGCATCGGAGGGGGCGGGGGAGGAGGAGCCATCGCTACTACTATATTATTATCCTTTTTATCTAAAAATAACGTCTTAGCATTTTTAGTTTTTTGTTCCCTTCGGTTTACTTCCTCAATCCACCTGTGTGCCTGAGGAATGCCTAATCGTTGTTGTTTTTTTGCCTGACCTTCTGCGTCAGATTTAAGTTGTTTTAAGAGTTTAACTAATGAAATTTTATCCAATTTACCATAGAATCCATATTTATTAACCCATTTTGTATAATACCTAACATTATCAGCCCGTTGTAATTGCATATATTTTGCGTCTTCAGTTAGGGCCGGATCTCGCGATGTTTTAGTGCACTGATTTCCCATATTAAAAGAAAATGTTACGTAACCCTTTTCACCACGTGGTATTTCAGTTCCTTATACAGTTTATCTAGAATGACTGCCTACCTTATTTTGTTTCCCTGATCTCTGACAAAATATACAGTAATTTCCTTTTGTCCCTGATCTGTATAACAAATCTTCTGACAATAGTATTTACTGCAACCTAGTCCCTGATCTAAAACAGAAAAAAGGCAAATATCTTCCTACCTGAGCCTCCTGAGTCGACCAGTTCGAGACCGCTCTTCGGCCGCAGATCAGAAAGTGGCCAGCCTCTCAAAACGACAATTCAGTTGGAGGTCTTTTATATTTCAAGAAGAACCATTTCGGTGGCTTCTCCTGCGCAGTGTTCGACCACTGGTACACTCTGATCTGTAGCTGTCTGAAGGTTTCCAGTCCAAAGGACCAAACTGTTAAATAAAAACAAAGATTACAACACAGGAGGCTCAGATGCAAAAGTTTACTAGTGTACACCAGGAGGCAAAAAACGTACAAGGACAGAATTTTGTCTGACATGATGCAGGAAGTACAGAATATTTTATAGTGTTTACATTCAGGTTATGCCCACCTTACTGACGTGGTTAGTCACAGGGCATCTACATCACTTTTACTAACAGTATTCTATTCATAAAGATTGCTGATGTTATATTTTTTTAAAAAAGCTTTCCCTTGGGAATAATATAGCCTTGCAAAGCACCTGGTCAGTTATAATGTCTTTCTGTAAATGTTACTCCTTCAAGGTTTCAGGCCTGCTTGAATACAATAGCTGGTTCAGTCTAGTAATACACCTCTTTGTTCTTCTTGCAACATTCTCCCAACAGCTGTGTCTTATCTCGATAACATTTACAAGGCCAATTGTCCCAGAGGAAGGAGAAGAAGATTTTCAATGCTTTATACATTTAATTTCCTGACCCAGCAGATAATCGTTAGTGAAAAACATAAGCTTGCTGAGCTGGCTACTGCCAGGGTCAGAGTTCAAATACACTGCAGTTCCAAAGCTTCAAGCAGTTACATGTAAAATCATTCTTATTGCCATATTAATAATAGAATAAAATGCATTATACACTATTTGCTTTTTAACTAGCACTTTATGTATGCTCAAATACATATTTTTCTAACATATACACACACATAAAAAAAAAAAATAGAAAATGACATCAGTCTTAAATCAGACAAGTTCTAACTGCACACTCCTGCCACTTGGGTGCAGAGGAACCTTCTCCAAAAAAAAAGATGGCCTGGATCAGTGCTCAAGTTATACAAACATAGCTAGATTCAGCAGGCCTGAATCTGGTCTATGCTACAGCAACAAGACGCACCAATTTCAGAAAGAAACAGTTCAAATAAGCAGGCACAATAAGCCGGTGACCAGAAATTCCCAGCTCAGAAGGTCAGAATCCAGCCTCTCCTCCCATATGAGTGCAGAACACAAACCTTCTTAATGTAGAATAACTGGCCTGAATCCCACGTGCTTAAACCAGAACTAATACACTTTTAGAATAGCAGACACTGAGCCTTCAGTCGGCAATTCCCAGCTTAGAAGGATGTAAGCTTCCTGTCCTGCCACAACAGTGCAGACCACAAACCTTCCTAATGTAAAACAACTGGTATGAAACCCAAGTGCTTAAACCAAAAGACTTAGAATAACAGTTACAATTTAATCAGGCTACTACCAAGCGGTAATAAATGCAGCAGAATAAATAAGATTGAGTACTTTTAAGAAGAGGCAAAAGCAAAATAAAGTAGGAGGAAACACAAATACCATAAAAGCAGATGAATAAAGTGCAATTTCTTTTTTCAAGTTTTCATCAGTGTTATATGTGTCCAATATGGGTATGTGTCACTTCACCTAAAACCCATTTCACCTAAATTCATTTCACTGAGACCAAATCACCTAAAGTCCATTTCACCGAAAACTCATTTCACCGAAAACTCATTTCACTGACAAGTAGTACAATAAGGCAAGTCAAAGGTATATGTCCTTTTCCCCATTGTAATGCGATCCTGGAGTTAGTATATATATATATATATATATATATATATGTGTGTGTATATATATATATATATATATGTGTGTGTATATATATATATATATATATATATATATATATATATATATATATATATATATATATATATATATATATATATATATATATATATATATATATATATATATATATATATATATATATATATTAAGGGTGTGTGTGGGGAGCATAGTCCCCCACTTGTTTTGGTTTCATGTTGTCTGGTTTTGTTTTACATTATTTGGTAAAAGACAACTAGGTGGGGATTTTGCTCCCCCCCCACACCCCTCCAATGTGTATACAAAACCCTGATCAATAAATTAGAATCAGACATTGATGAAATCTTGATAAGATAGATAGTTGCATGGCTTACAATTAGTACATGTTAAGTATACAGCAAACGGTGAGGTGAAATTCTAAGTTACAGTCAGGATATGCCACGGGGCTCTGTCCTAGGCCAATACGTGTTTAGGTTGTATCTTTCAGATATGATCTTTTTCATATGAGGTGATGTCCTTCTATTCCTATGTTGCAGTATTCTTAGTGTGGGATTCCCCATCTCAGGCAACCCGAACATTGACTCCTATACAAAAACTTAAGCCTGGCTGCTGTAGGTACATGGGATGTCACACATAGAGCCATAAACCAAGGATCTTAAATGTGACATCTGCATGCACAGACCTCAAAACCTTTCAGCCGCAGTCAACTGTCACATCTATCGCATCACTCCTTTACTTGAAGACATCTAAAGCTATGTACCCTGTTGGGGATTTTGACATTATATTACTTGAGCTTGGTTTGCTGTAGACACCATTAGCTGATGTCAGCTAGGAATAGTAAATGCCAATGCGGGTGCCAGATACTGCATAAATATACACATGACCACTGCATTTTCTGTCTAGGCTGAGAGCACGACCATAACGCTTGCTCGATTTGTCAATCTTTTGTACCTAAGACCCTCTGTATCTCTCTGGCCACCCTTAACCTATACTTAAAAAAACAGATGCTCAAAAAAACTAGTGCTCAGGATGGATCCCAAATTGGCTGCACTGACAGAACCACCATGGAAAAAGGCCAACATTTCCAGGCCTACTTCCTCTGCCTGTCTGCCATTGGATGTCCCACCAGCTTCCATTTTAGGAGTTGTGGGACATCTGACAGAACTGTCTACTTCGACAGCTCCCCTCGAGGAAGCCACTTTGAAAGTAACGGCCTATGCGTCCATGGAGATAGCTCTGATGTCAGTCCCTAACCAGATATCATCAGATGACTGACCGGGATTCCACTGCCTGAAACCCCTACCATTTCCCAGGCTACTGAACCCAGGCCCTATCAGAGACCTACACCTTTAAAAAGGAAACAGAAAACAAAACAACAGACTCCACCTTCTGAAGGAGTCCCAGACTGGGAATCTTTTACCAGCTGTTTGATGCAGGCCTTCATGGCTTCTTAAGCCCACACCCTCTTCCCTTTGCACCATTCCGGTGCTCAGTTCTAGGCCTACTTCTACCACTTTTCTCTCTCTTTACCTACTGCCCAAGAAGGGGAAGAAGAACAGGAAACCTACTGTTCATCTTCAGATGAATCAATCTCCTATTCTTCACAAATTGCCTCCCCACTTGAATATTATTCCCCAGATGAAGAATCCATAGAAGGGGACTCCCCACCAGAGGGGATTCAGGCACCTAGGCAGTGTGATATCCCCCTGTGAGACACCTGAATGAGGACACATGGCAGTTTGGCATTATGGCTACATTGACAAATGCCTGTGGACAATTCACTGTGGGAATTGAACATCCCTCTGCACCCTAACCATATGTAGCAGACACAAACCCCCATATTGTGGCACCCTGCACCCCCCAGAAACCAACATGTGCCATTGTCAGCAGTACAAGTGGTTGTCACTGGATGCCAAGGGGGCATAAAAGTGGTACTGAGAAATCTGTGTACTGTGGGCAAAGTCACAACAGATAAAGTGGTGTGTGTAGTGCTTGGTGTGTACTAGAACCGAATATACTCACAACTTGTAGAAATGTGCTATAGCACGTAGTAAATCCTGCCCATTACTGTAGTCACACTTATGTTGCAAGATGTGTTTTAGGTGATGCTCCCTTACAACAATAGCCTTTCTACATGGTATCACAGGCATCCCCCTCAAAAGAAATTCCCTTTGGTTGTCTGTCAGGTTCTGTTCTTGTTGTAGAACAGACAAAAGGTCAAAAAGCTGTACTGTAGAGTGCCCAAGTAATACTTTCAGTCAACGATGCCATGCCTCCACCTGGTTATTGGGAAGTCCATGTCAGACACATCACCCACATTCCAGAACTTCAATGGGTAGGAAGATGACAGATGGTGCGCTGAACAGCGGGATGCATGTTTCCTTGGTCGGCCGCACACATAATAATGGTCCAGAAATATGGGTCTATATTACATGATCAAAGTTTCAAAACTTCAAATCTGATATGGTCTACACTATATAATCAAAGTTTTGAAACATCAAAAATGTAATAAAACACAACAACATACAAAAACAAACCATTTAAATGCTCTAAGCAGGGGGGCCTCCCACACCCACCGCTATTTAAATATACCAACTCTGAGATCGCACTACAGTGCAAAAAAGGGAAATCTTCCCTTTCCGCACTGTACGGAGATCTCCATTAAAAGATTTGAAGTTTCAAGACTTCGATCATATGGTGTCGACCATATCAGATTCGAAGTTTTGAAACTTCGATCGTCTGATATAGACCCCAGAAATATTCCTACAGGCTTAGCAGAGTCAGGTAAGGTTGCCACAATGTACAGAAATGCGGGGACAACATCATCCACTGGGAGGAATGCCAGTGCAGTCAGCTTGCGGATGGCTATTGTGAATCCGGCGTCTGTACCATACAAGGCCACAAGATGGTGATGCTGGATTTGGTGCCAAATGAATACTTTTAGGGAATGCCTTTTGGCTGGCACAGATTGCTGCCTTCTCAAAATCAGTCATAATGTACCATGAATTTAAGGTGCATCCCTAATCTGCAGCCATGCCCCAAGTATGTCCCACATATTGTTGTATGCAGACTTTGATTTCCATATCATTAGACAATACACCAGGGGGGCAATTCATGCTGAGGTGGGAATGCCAATAGATCCATGTAAAGTATACAGCTGATGTCAAATATCAGCACGTGTTAGGAAGGTGCCATCCCCGAGTATGATGTCTGACCTGCACAAATCAGACAGATTTTGTGCTGTAGTTAGCAAAACCAAGGAATCTTTCCCATCTGTATCTGACTGTCTGCATATGATAAAGCTGCCACTGCGGAGTGGGTACTGGCTGACCTCAATATCTGCAAGTACTGCCAGAGGTGTGGACATAGATGCCCATGCCCTCTGCCATACCCTGGTGATGCTACGATGCAGGGTGGCATGGAAAGGCATTTCCTGTAGAACATTGTCATCCGCAGTGCCAAGGACACTGCATTACCAGACTAGGTATGTCATTGCTGTTTACTGCCCTCTGCCATAGGTCTGCTTGCAGCAGAGCCACCTGGGCAGTGGTTGCATCTGGTCCATGCTGTGTGTGTCAGTGATTTATGCAGTTCTTCTCCCTCATCCTAGTGAACAGTGATAGCACGGCCCCTGCAGACCTTTATTCAACTCTCAATACATGCCCAGTACCATTTGGAGAGGACTTCCTGCTCTGAGGGGTACAGGTATCCCTCCACTACCAGCATTGTTGTGCCTTGTTGGCTGGGCACTGTCCAATATCTGTTCCCAAGCTGACCTGGGCTATACTCATATACAGATTCCAACATGGCAACACCACTCATGGTTGGCCTCTCAGCATCCATCAGATCCGGTTTAGCAGGGTACAGTACATTGACACTACTTTGGTATAGGCCACTATCAGACTATGGATATACTGCAGTACACCGCCTTGTGTTGTACCCTTCTGAATAGGCGCTGTCTGCCACAATGGCCATTTGTAACAGTATACACACTATCCTGCTCTTACTAACATTCCTGCTAGGGATTCTCTATGTCCTGTTCACACAGCCATGGAATTGACAACTGATTGTAGTCCTGTAAGTGTTTATCCAGCTTGCTTTTACACCATAGGTTCATAGGTTCATAGGTTCATAGGTTCATACTAGGCTATCTGCCCTAGGGCATTTATAAGCCTAGCCAGAGTGTGTTTGGCTTTCGCCACCCATTTTAAATTAATTTTGCTATGCCTTTTTTTGAGGTTAGTATACTGTGCCTCTGTCTAACAGTGACACCGAAGTGATAGCCAGGGTAAACCTACGATCTCCCATCCACTCATCAAGATTCCTCTTGAAGAGAGTCAATGTGGGACTCTGCCTAACCAGGACTGGGATTTTATTCCAGAGTGAAGGGAGCCTCTGGGTTATGAATCTGTCCCTCCAGCATGTCCTATTTATTTCAGTGCTGAGGTTCAAGTCTCTCGAGCGCGTAGCTCGATGGGATTTGGATTTTCTGAGGTGCAGCATGTCCATTAATTCCGGGTTGGACATGGCTTTATACGTCAGGCACAGATCGCCTCTGAGCAGGCGGTATGCCACTGAGTAGAGCTGGAGTTTCTTTAACCGGGCAGCATATGGCATCTGTTTGAGCCCTTTGATCCTCTTGGTGAGGTACTTTTGGGGTCTTTCTAGTTGCTGCAGGTGTCTGGTAAGGTATATCCCAAAAGGGGCATTGTACTCAATTATGGGCCTGATGAGGGATGAGTAAAGAGGCACGATAACCTCCCCTGATCTAGATGTGAATCCCTTCATGATTAGGTGGGCTATATAAAATGTTTTTCTAACCACTTTGGCCACGTGGTTGTCAAATGAGAGATTGCTATCAACTTGGGTCCCCAGGTCCCTAATGACTTCTTCTGTACTTAATGGATTACCACCTATGTGGTAATTTGTGGGCACTTTGTTTTGCCAAAGGGATGACTATACACTTTTTGGCGTTTAGCTTGAGGCCATGGCTTTGGCACCAGTTTTCTGTTTCTATGAGGCCCTTTTGGAGGATGCTTGTGTCGGCTGGAGAGTTGATTATGGCGTCCAGTTTGCAGTCATCTGCGAACTTGGTCAGCCACAGTCCTTCCATGTTGGCCTGTACCGCCGAGAAATATATACCGAACAAGAGAGGTCCCAGGACTGAGCCTTGTGGGACGCCACTTGTAACTGGTTTGGAGTCTGACATGGCTCCAGCAATTCTAACCATGTGGGTTCTGTCCTTGAGCCAGTTTGCAACCCATCTAGTGACATAGGGGTTTATATTTAAGCTGGTGAGCTTATCTATAATGCCCGAGTGGGGTATTGTATCGAAGGCTTTGCGAGGTCCAGGTAGGCTGTGTGGACCACCTTCTCCTCGTCAATGGCCTTGGTGACTGTTTCAAAGAAATCGACCAGGTTTAAGAGGCAGGATCTGCCCTTAACAAATCCAAACTGGGTAGGATCCAGTGTCTGTAGGTCCCCAATATCTTTATTTATGAGGTCCATGATGATCCTTTCCATAGCTTTGCAGACCAAGCTAGTCAGGCTTATGGGGCGATAGTTTCCAGGATCCGCTGAGGCACCACCTTTGTGGAGAGGGACCACTGTTGCTGTACGCCACTCTTTGGGTACATATCCTGTAGTAAGGCTAAGATTGAACAGTAGTTTTATGTTTGGGTTTAGCTCTTCTTGGAGTTCATGTAGGACGCACCCGGGACACCATCTGGTCCCATTGATGCTGTTTTTTTGCTTTGGAGAGGGCGGCTCTTACCTGAGCATCTGAGATGTCAGGGGGGCAGCACTCTGTTGGGATAGATATTTGCCCTTTTGGTGGGGGGGGAGAAGTTTGCACTGAACCTGTCAGCTAGGATGTTGGCAATGTCTGTGGGCTCTGTGTATTTTTTGTCATTTTGGACTAATTCTGAGCATATCTGGGAATTCCCACCCAGGTTCCTAACATAACTAAAGAAAGCCTTGTGATTATCCTTAGTGTCCTGTGCAATTTTTCTCTCGAAGCTGGCCTTAGACGATTTTATGAGTGCCCGTAGTTTTTTGCTAATACTGATCAGAGATGCCTTCCCTTTTTGGGATTTTGCTCTATCATGTAGTAGCTTCCTCCTTCTATTGTATAGTTTGTTTATGGCTGGGGTCCACCAGACAGGATGTCTGCCTTTGGAGGATTGGGTCTTGGTTTTATTTGGGATTGCATGATCCATGCATTCCTGAAGGTGTTCATAGAATGCGTTTATAAAGGATTCTGCGGTCTGGGCCGTATTTTCCACAGGCCCGGGGGCTTTGAAAGATTTTGCCTCGGTTTTGAGGCGTGTGAAATTTGCTTTAGAGAAGTTTTTCACTGTGGTTTTCTGGGCAGGGGGTGGGGTCGGGATGTGAATATCCAGTGAGATTAGTTTATGGTCTGATCTTACCAGTGAGGGATACACTTCTGGTCTGGAGCATAGTGTCCCCATGTTGGTGATGATCAGGTCCAGTATGTTTTCCCCTCTTGTGGGAGTGGTAACAAGTTGTTCCATAGCATTTGAGTTTATAAATTCTAGGAACCTTTGGGCTAGGGTGTTGGAGCTAGAGTAATGCTCCCAGTCTATGTTTGGGTAGTTGAAGTCGCCCAATATAATGGTGTTTGGAGAGACCTTCATATTTTCCAGTATTCTCAGGAAGGCCAAGTGGGGTTCCTGTGTTTGGGAGGGTGGTCTGTAGCAGGCTATAAACTGGAAGGCAGTTTTACCCACAGTTAGTTGCACATGGATAGTCTCTGATGCTTCGTGCTGTGCCACCAACCTGGATGTGTGGGTATCTTTGACGAATATTGATACTCCCCCTCCTTTTGTGGTTCGGTCCAAGTTTTGTGGCCGAAAAGCATGGTATGAGGTATAACCTGGTAGTGCTGGGGTGCTCGGGAGCCTTGAACCAGGTTTCTGTTACTGCACAGATATCGATGTTCTCCATGCTAAGGAGAGTTTCCAGTGCGTGCATCTTGAGGTTTAGACTTCTGGCGTTGAGTAGCATTACTCTTAGTTTCTTATCCCTTGTGATACCTATGGAGGTGGGTTTGTCTTTTGAGCCTTGCCTAAAAAGGCACTATGGGGTAGCAAGAGCCTTTGCCAATATCTGAAAGCCCAGGGGTGACAGGTGCAAGCCGTCCCTAGCGAAGCATCGTGGCTTGTCGAGCATGTCATGCCAGGCTGACAGGCATTGGATCCCCTTTGAATGACACCAACACTTAAGCCAATTGTTGAAATTGATCATCTTGTCTTCATATTGTGGCATCATTCTTGGTGAGGGTAAGATGCTACTCAAGGTCAGGGTCATACCGGCCTAGGCTACATGCTCAGAGAGCTCCTCTATGTCTCTTTTCATGTAGTCCAGGGAGGTACGTCTCGGGTCATTCACACCAGCATGGACAATGACTGAGTCATATTTGTACTTGCCTTGGAGTGACCTGAGTGCTTGTGTTATGTGGCGGATCCTAGCGTCCGACAGGCAGCTCACCATGACCTTCTCCTTGTTCAGCCTGGTGAGCGGGACGTCAGTGTGCCTGACAATAGAGTCACCTATTACAAGTGTATCAGGTGTGTTGTTTAGCCTTAAGGGCTGTGACTGTTCGGCACACTGGCTTTGTGAGCTATGTGTTGCATGTGTTTTGTTTTGGGGTAGCGGTTGCTTGGGTGTCTGCTTTGGAGGTCTCTGCTGCTTAGGCAGATTTTTATTTAGAGCCTCCGAGTATGTTTTTGTGTGTTTATGTGTTTGGTTTGTTGTCGTGGTAGGTCTATGTGAGACTGGAATTGTAGTAAGTGTGGTTTCCTTCTCCTCCTGACTGGTTACGCCAGTACTGAGTTGAGAGAGCGTAGCCTCCAGTTTGGCTATATGGTTGCATCTCTCGCATGTGTTGGAATTTGTTGGGAGGAGGAGAGGGTTGTCTGTGTACATGAGGCAGTTGTAACATTGCCTCAAGATTCCCAGATTCACCAGCTGGACCGGAGAGGAGATTGACAACTGACCTTTGGACATGCTAGAATAGTATTGGGAATTCCTTTATAATTGAAAAAAAGGGCCAATGGGTAACAAGGTACTCAAGGGGAGTTTGCGAGGGTGTAGTGCTTTTAATTTTTTAGAGCTGACTTATATAATTGCTTTAGTGAGCAAGTGCCAGGTAACTTAAATGCAATGTGTTACAGGTAACTTAAATGCAAAACGACAAACAGTAACTTTCTTTCAAGTGAAACAAGGAAATAAGTACAGTAAGCAATGCAGATATCACTAGGGATCCACAGAAGTGCTAAAAGGCTGTGTTTTAGGTGGAATTAGTGTTTCAGGGAAATAAACAAACAACAAGCATACAAATAAAGCTAGATTCAGCAGGCCTGGATCTAGTCTATGCTACAGCAAACAAGGTGTACCAATTTCAGTAAGAAACAGTTAGAATATGCAGGCACTATAAGCCTTTAACCAGAAATTCCCTGCTCAGAAGGGCAGAGTCCAGCCTCTCCTCCCACAAGAGTGCAGACCGCAATCCTTCTTAACATAAAATAACCGGCCTGAAGCCCAAGTGCTTAAACCAGAACTAATACACTTTTAGAATAACAGACACTGAGCTCTCAATCAGCAGTTCCCAACTTAGATGGATGTAAGCTACCTGTCCTGCCACCACAGTGCAGGCCACAAACCTTCCTAATGTAAAACAACTGGTCTGAAGCCCAAGTGCTTAATCCAAAAGACTTAGAAATGATAGCTACACTTAATCGAGTTACTACCAGCAATAATAAATACAACTGAATACCACTAGATCTGCATGTACTGCACAGGTCCCCTTTAACTCCCAGCTATTGAAGCTGACCAATCAAGGTACGGTGCACAGTCTCAGTTTCAGAGGCAGACATTATTAATGGATGTTCCCCTGTGTAGCACCCTTTTCTGCCTACATGCCTCTGCCTATGTGTGTACCCCATCTGCAACAACCATAGGATCGGTTTGGCAACCCTCATGTGACACACATGTTGCTTCAGTAGTGTGCGATCAGCTATTGACAGTGAGGTGGGTTTATACTCCTATGTGTCCGATATGTGCTTTCCCTCCCCTACGTGTCAGTGTTCCCTCCTACAGTGGTTGCTTCTGTACTGTTAGTTAGGTAGTCATTAATTGCCAGGGTTGTCCTGTTTACACTTGCCACAGGTCGGCCGTACGTGATACCAGTAGGTTTGGCTATGGGCATGTTATGTATAAGGGGTAATGCAACAGTGATAACACTATTCTTTTAATGCACTTGGTATTATGGGGATATGTCTTACTCATGAATGCCTGTTGTTGTCTGTATGTATGTATTTCTGTCTTGCAGGACAAATTGCTGTTGTGCTTCTGGCTTTCCTTTACTTGTGGATGACTGTTATATTTATTTATTTAATTAGTTTACATAACATACCTAAATAAATAGATAAAGAAATAGATACATATAGAAGTTAAACAATAATGACAGATAACTGAGTTTTAGACTTCATACCCTTCAGGAAAGACATGCTAATGCAAAACCTGTTATTCTATCCACTTTCTACATTTGTAAAAGCAGAATTTACGGTTTGTCCCTCTTTTTGATCCTTTCTCCCACATTTATTTATGGCTTTGTCCAGATATCTTGTTCTAAGAAATTGAGAGGTATGCACTAGGGAGGCTCTAACAGGGCACATTATTTCCATTGCGGGGATGCCTTGTGAATGTGCTTGTGCTACTGACAGTGCGCATGTATGGATGTATCTATCAGCTGCAGCTTCTTTGGCCATTCACATCTTGCAGCTTCCCACTCCATGGATTCCTGTAAGGGTTGTGCTTGGGGACCTCTGTGCATGTGCATTTAGCAGGTATGCTGTTTTTTCATGTTTGTGTTGGTGAACCTGCTTAGCTGATGATCGCTTGTCTAGCAAGGCTGTTTCCACTGTCAGGAAACAGCCTGCTTAGTCACATTAGGGATCGTCTTTATGTGGTGGTTTAACCGCCTATGTGTAATCCCACATCATAGCTCTCTTTTTGTCACACCGCTCTACAGTCTAGCAGTGCTGTGTTCTTCTGCTTTCAGCGTTGTAGCTCGCAGGAAATTGTCTCGCGATCTACACGCCAGAACCCCCACCACAGAATATCACCTTTGGGGAGACCATAACTAAGATGAAAGAATTCTTTAAATGGGACACTTCCCAAATGACTGACATTGAACTACTCCAAGTGGAATCTTCCTTACTTTCAGCCATCCCACCAGTCGTCCCTGCCTACCTTGATGCTTTCACCTCAGCATCAAAGAACCTAGACTCACAGCCACCAGCCCCTAAGAGACCTGACAGGTTCTATAAAGTCCTAGATGAATAAAAATTCCTAGTAAAACCACCTATGGCTGACCCTGCTGTAATTGCTGTATCCCCTGACAAGCAATCTAGATTGATTCCTTCAGCATCTCTTCTGCCTACTGATAAGGATAGCAAAAACATGGACAGGATAGGAAAGAAGGTTTATACCTCCTCCACCCTAGCCTTCAGAGCTATCAACTACCAAACCCATATAATAAAATATGTCTTGAACCTAGTATCACAAGCCTCTACTCCCTTGGCATCCACCCGTGACTGCCCTACCAAAACTGAGATAGCATCTAAACTGGCCCTGGCTTCCCAGGTAGCCAGACATTCTATTACATCCAGTTACAATGCAGCAGAGACCTCTGCATGGACTGCTGCTTCTGCATCAGTACTCTGGAGATATTCTTGGCTACGCCTCTAACTCCTAGAAGAGGATTTCAAGTCTAAAATCCTAGACGCCCCATTAGGCCACAACCTCCTGTTTGGTAAATAGTCTGCAGACCTTTTCAAAAACCTGTAGGAAAAAAGTAAAGAGCTTCAAGACATCAAGCACTTACTTGTGTCCGCATCCCTAAATACTACAGGAATTATCCTGCTAAGACTACCTTTGTCAGGAGGCCCCCCTCCTCTGCTACCCCTTCCTCTTTCAGGCATAGGAGAGGAATCAGGAGGCAAACTTCCTCCAGACCATTTGCCTTACAACCCAGTCAAAGACAGCCTTTTCAAGATAGAAGTGGACCCAACAATCTGTGACTTCATTGCCCATCTCCCCTTGTTGGCTTGCCTCTCCCACTGCCTCCCCATTTGGAAATCCATCACATCAGACCACTGGGTGCTGGCAATAATACAAAATGGATATTTCCTTTTTTGGATTGAAAAGCCCCTTCCAAGGGGCATTCCTTTCCCCCCATCAATCAACTACACCTTATCCCTCACATACCATAAGATCTTCTGACATTAGGAACTGTAGAACCTGTCCCTGAAAGGACAGGAAGGAAAAAGCTTCTACTCAAGACTTTTTCTGATCCCCAAAAAAAGATAGCCCTTGGAGACCAATACTAGATCTATCCTTTCTAAACCTTTTCCTAAAAGGTCCATCATTCAGAATGCTATCCCTTCAAACTCTTCTTCCATTATTGACAGCCCAGGCCTTTATGGCCACACTAGATCTAAAGGAAGCATATCTCCATATTCCCATAAAACCTTCCAACTGAAGATTCTTGAGTTTCACTAGGCTCTGCTCTCATTTTCAATTTACAGCCTTACCCTTTGGTTTATCTACTGCACTCAAGGTATTTACAAAATGCATAGCCACAGCCATAGCTTTCTGCAGAACCAAAGGTGTTCAAATCTATCCTTACCTAGACAACATCCTCATTCTAGCAGAAACAGAGGACACCCTTCAAAACCATCTGAGGTTCACCACGTCCCTGCTTCAAAGCTTGGGATTCACCCTCAACCTCCAAAAATCATCCTTAATCCCCCAGCAAGACAAAATCTTTCTGGGCTGCAGGATTAGAACAGAGCTGATTCGGACTTTCCTCCCTCAGGACAAAGCTCTGTCTCTCTCCACTCACTTCCAAAGCTTATTACAGGTTCATCAGATATCTGCAAGACAATTCTTGCAGATCCTGGGACTAATGGCAGCCACCATCCTCATGCTGCCTCTAGCCAGAATGCACATGCAAAAACTGCAATGGTACCTGGAAAATGTGTGGTCACAACACCAACATCCCCTAGAGCAACAGATTACCCTCTTGCCCTGCCTCAAAGCAGAACTAAGATGGTCAATCCAACAAATACTTCTGAATCTGGGCCTTCCACTACAACCTCCCTCCCCAACCCAAAACATGCATACAGATGCATCAGACCTAGGGTGGGGTGGGCAACCATGAAAATTTCATGGTACAGGAGGCCTGGAGCCTACCCTCCAAAAGAAACATATCAATGTGAGTGAAATGACGGCAGTACTTCTGGCCCTGAAAGCCTTCATCCTTATCCTGCAACCGGGCCCCCTTCAGATCTTCACAGACAACACCGCAGTCATGTGGTATCTCAACAAACAGGGAGGGACCATGGCCTACCTCCTCTGCTGGATAACATTGTAAATCTGTGACCTCTCCTCCAGGAACAGCTTATCCCTGCAGGCAACATACATCCCTTCTCAGGACAACAAGCAAGTGGATATTCTCAGCAGAACATCCTCTCTACAGCACGAGTGGATGCTGAACAGGGAAACCTTTCTAGACATTGTCCACCATTAGGGCACACCTCAGGTAGATTTGTTTGCCTCCCCCCAGAAGAGACAATTGAAAAACGTATGCACCAAGGACCACTTTCCACTTGCCTGGAGGGTAGATGCCTTCAGCATTCCATGGAAGGGGTGGTTTCTATATGCATTTCCACTCTTCCTTCTCATTCAAAAAGTCCTCCTGAAAATCAGGAGGGACAAACCAAAAATATTGCTGGCGACTCCCTATTGGCCAAGGCAGCACTGGTTCCCCCTACTTCTCTCATTAGTAAAGAGCAATCACCACAAGTTACTCCACAAGGTGGACCTACTCACACAACAAAAGAGAACTCTAATTCCCCCACACCAACAGATGTTAGGCCTAACACTCTGGGTGATAAACTTCTAGTCTCTTTCAGACACCACTACTCAGAGGACATACTTTTAATCCTGAGGGAGGCCAGGAAACCCACTACTAGGATTTCCTACTTATCGAAATGGGAAATATTCTCCAAATGGTGTCTCCATAAGGACAGGGATCCCTGCCAGGCAGACCCCCCCCCCCCAGTCCTTACCTATATGTGTGAACTAATTAAGGCTGGACTTTCATACTTTTCAGTGAAAGTCCACCTATCAGCAATTTCAGCCTGTCTACCACTAGACCCCCCTTTTACTAACCAGGCTAGATGTCAAATTATTCCTGAAAGGGGTCTTACACATCAGACCACCAAGAAACCCATCTCACCTCCCCGGGGCCTAAACTTCATTCTGGAAAAACTAACACTGGCCCCATTTGAACTGGCTAGTGCTGCTACACTCCAAATGTGTACATGAAATACTGTACTGCTGGTGGCCATTACCTCAGTTAGAAGAGTGTCAGAGTTACAAGCTGTAATGGCCTGCTCTCCCTGCACTACCTTCCACAAGGATAGGGTGACCCTGTATACTAACCCTTCCTTCATGCCTAAAGTGGTCAACAACCTGTCTCTAAAGCAATCTATTCACCTACCCACCTTCTTCCCCTCTCCAACCAATGACAGCAAGAAGATACTCCATTCCCTGGATGTGCACAGACAATTAAGGTTTTATCTAGACAAAACTAAGTCCATCAGAAAATCTAACCAACTCTTTGTATTCTTCCACACTAGAGCCCTGGGCAAGGCAGTCTCCAAGCAAACCATTTCCTTTTGGATTAGGAAAACTATTTGCTTCTGCTACTCCCACCATGGCAAACACTTACCCCAGGGACTAAAAGCTCATTCTACCAGGGGCATGGCAACCTCCAAAGCCTTCCTCAAGGCCTGGACACAGCCTCCATCCTGGAAGCAGCCACCTGGTCCACAATTCACACCTTCACCAGACACTACAAATTGAGCCACATCTCCAGAGCCCAGGCAGGATTTACTAGAGCAATCCTGCAGGGTTTTGTGGAATCAGTTACATCTGTCTCCACCCTTCCCTCTAATTAAGCTACAGTACTCTCCCACACTAAGAATACTGCAACATAGGAATAGAAGGACATAGAATAGTTGTGTAAAATCTTACCATAACCATAGATGCCTTTCTCTTCCATGTTGCAGTATTCCTTCCCACCCACCTATCCCCCTTTTTTACTATTGACCTGTCTTAAGAACACTCTGAGCCTCTACCCTAGACCAGAGTCAGACTAGCCAACTCTTTGTATTCTTCCACACTAGAGCCCTGCGCAAGGCAGTCTCCAAGCAAACCATTTCCTGTTGGATTAGGAAAACTATTTGCTTCTGCTACTCCCACCATGGCAAATACTTACCCCAGGGAGTAAAAACTCATTCTACCAGGGGCAAGGCAACCTCCAAAGCCTTCCTCAAGGCCTGGACACAGCCTCCATCCTGGAAGCAGCCACCTGGTCCACAATTCACACCTTCACCAGACACTACAAATTGAGCCACATCTCCAGAGCCCAGGTAGGATTTACTAGAGCAATCCTGCAGGGTTTTGTGGAATCAGTTACATCTACCTCCACCCTTCCCTCTAATTAAGCTATGGTACTCTTCCACACTAAGAGTACTGCAACATAGGAATAGAAGGACATAGAATAGTTGTGTAAAATCTTACCATAACCATAGATGCCTTTCTCTTCCATGTTGCAGTATTCCTTCCCACCCACCTATCCCCCTTTTTACTATTGACCTGTCTTAAGAACACTCTGAGCCTCTCCCCTAGACGAGAGTCAGACTAGCCAGCATATGACACTTTGCACCTCTGGCTGACATCACTTGTTACTCTCTATGGGACTGTCTGACTGGGCATTTAAGTTCTGAGGTCTGTGCATGCGGTCATCACATTAAAGGTCCTGGTTTTTGGCCCTACATGTGACGTCCCACGCACCTACAGCAGCCAGGCTTAAGCTTTTGTATAGGAGCCGACGTTCAGGTTGCCTGAGGTGGGGAATCCCAAACTAAGAATACTGCAACATGAAAGAGAAGGACATCTATGGTTATGGTAAGATTTTACACAACTATTCCTTTCTATGCTCTGTATGCAGATGACTTGAAAATGGGTAAACTGATTACATCTGTTGCAGATAGGGCATGTCTAAAAATAAACTTGTCTAAGTTGACAATTTAGGTATGGGAGAATAATATAATGATAAATACATCAAAAACTAAGGATATGAATTTTTGGAGACATAGACTGAAGATGAATATTTAATACAGCACACAGTGATTAAAACTAGATTATTTTAAGGATGTGGGTATATAGGTCAATCCAGCTTTCAGTCTTTCTGATTATATCAGCTAGTTAGTTAATTATAGCTATAAAGCTATAGGCTGTAAAAAAAATCGTAAGTCTGGGAAATAAGAAATAATGAATTTAATATTTGTAAATTATGTTAGACCCAAACTAGAGTATATAGTAATAAAATGGAAACTTTATTAGAAAACTCCTCCTTCTTCTTTCGGCTGCTCCCGTTAGGGGTTGCCACAGCAGATCAACTGTTTCCATTTCTTCCTGTCCTCTGCATCTTGATCTGTCACACCAACCACCTGCATGTCCTCTCTCACCACATCCATATCACAGTCCTAGCCTTTACCTGCCTTTGGGCATGCCTTCCCCCTCTTCTCCTCCTTCAGCCAACAGTAGCCCAATTTCTGCCAGTACCCTGTTGGCCAACAGTACTGGTGGCGGTCATTGTTAACCCGGGCCTCGACCGATCCGATATGTATTTCTTTACTGTTGTCTGCATGTATTAGAAAACAAACATGAGTAAAGTGGAAGGAGTACAGTGGAAATTAACAAGGGAATCCATAAACATGAAAATTTAAGTTATTACAAAAGATTAAAATATTGAACACTGATTCATATAAGTAGTTAAGGCAAGATCTTAATCAAGTATATAGGGCATTTAGACAGAACTACCTCTGGGAATGTTTGGGATTATCAAACAGTAGTAGGGAATCATCAGCCAACCTATGTAGGACATGAGGAATGAGAGATGTACTGTCTCTCTCAGAGAGAAGCTGTTAAATGCAACAGACTCCAAATTGTATTAAAGCAAGCACTGGTTTCAATATTTTTAAGAACAACTTGAACACTTCATGTTATAATGACTGCTTTGGTATATTGGTAGGCTAGAAGGGCATGATTGCTTCTTTCTGAAATATTTGTAGGTAAATATGTATGTAAAAATATACTCTAAAATAAGTGAAACAAGCAGGTAGCCATAGATTTTATGTGTAAATATTAATAATCCAAGTATGCTGTATGTACACTAGTCCATATCATGTACCTTAACTTAATGTAGATTGTTTATCAGTGTGTAACACTTACAAAAATGAACAAAATATTTCACATGCTGCCTAAAACTAAGAGTAATGCAATATAAATTGTGGAATATAAAATACAGATCAAAACAAATACATGGTAACTGCAGGTACTTTGTTTAAAGACACTATGATCAACTTGGACTTTCTACTGAATATAGCATAGATATATGAGTCAAAACAACAGACACACAAGACATAAAAATAATTTGCTATTAGTTAACAGTGTTCAGATATGTGAAATAAAATGATATGAAATTATAAATTCATATTTCGTAAGATATAGAATACACATTACTACAGTGGCAAACAAGATAAATGTAGTCTTTTACTATAAATCAATAGACCTGCTCAGAGTACAGTGTTTAATATAGTGACACACACAAACAGTGCAAAATCTATAGGCAGATGCAACTGCTATAGGATCTAGATCCAAGATATAGCTATGTGCTGTGCACAACAGTGATGTGTAAGTACTATTTATGCATACTGCAGCATGTATAAGGCAGGCGTACTGAAAAGTAAATGAATACATACATTTATAAATCTGAATATAAATCCTTATGTTGTGTGGTGAATAGCAAACTAGTCATCTGACAGAACCCATGTGATTAGAGTTGCAGGTGTCACTTCCAAAAGGAAAAAAAAATTACTAGTAGTGTCATGTAAGGCCAACTGTCAGGTAGTTTCCTATTTACCATCTATTTCTCAGACCTTCAGGCCAGCACACTCAGCCTTTGGTCATCTAAATTTGCTTACAACTGTAAATTGGGAGTTGATATTCGATATTCCACTGGCTGACAATTGCTCCAGCATGGGTCAGACCTTGTTAACAATTGGTACAAGGACAACGGAGTCAAACTAAAGGTGAAAAAATGTATCATAGTTCATTTTGATAAACAAAACATTTTCACATATGGTATAGGTGGCACATCCCTCCAATTAGACACTGCTGGATCTAGGCACTGTAGTGGATAATTCGTTATCGTTTGACCATGATGTCTCTGTAGTGGTTTGGAAAGCCTTCTGTCTGACTCATATAATTTCAAAAAACATCTTCACTAGATCCAAAGGAGTCTTAATTCCCCTTTACTCATATCTCAGCAGACTTATTATCAAGTATAATTCACCTTTTGGCATGTAACTGTCTAAACATATCACTCAGCTTGAGACTCCTTAGAGATTCGTAACAAATTCATTATCACAACAGATAAGCAGCCCTCCCTCTGTAGTCAGTACTTTACAGACTTCTCCATGGAGATCTGTGCCTCACCTTTTGAGTCATGAAAGCTCCAACCTTCTTTGATCTGTTATTATTTTACAAAACAAATAGTACCGCAAATATCTAGTTAAAGGAACTAAACCTTCATCCACATATAAATAAGACATGTTGGCATGATAAATTCATATCCCAACATATCCCTCACCACTGGAATAAACTTCCACTATATGTCAAGCAGAGCAACACCCTGACTGTAAACTAGAACTTCAAGTCTCAAATTCTCCCCTGATGTATCTTGCCTTACCTTCCTCAATGCTGGATGGAATTGTGCAGCAACCAAAAGCTTTTTGGAACTTTCAAATATGGAATTTTGGTTACCCTTGCAATGGTCTGCAGGATGATTGCCTAATACTTACCTATGAAAATATGAGTCTATAAAAGAACATACTGTAGCACAAGCACGGGAAACATTTTTGGAACACTGGCACAACAAGCAATTGGAATATTTTGCTGCAGATGCCTATGAAGTATGCATAGAATATATGCAGAATTAGACTAGAGAACCAATACATAGGTTGACTACATGTTTTCAGCCAACTATAAAATATTACTAGTAGATGTATATGTTATGCTTACTATAATTAGTGGAGAAAGAAAGTCCAGGGTATACTGATCAATAATACAAGAGATGGTATCTGCCATGTAAAATCATGAAATGCATATGTTGTTGTTGTCTTTCGGCTTTTCCCGGTTAGGGGTCGCCACAGCGGAACTCCGGTTCGCTAATGATTGGGAGTAAATATTCATGTTGCCGAGTTGCCAGCTCGATGCCCAACCTTCAACGAAGGCACGCCCATTCACACATGTCTTTCGGAATGCCACTCGACCTGCGGGGAGGACATGCAGACTCCACACAGAAGGCACTTCCCGCACACTAGCTAAGAATCGAATGGGAGAACCTCTTGCTGTGAGGCAACAACACTACTGCTGCGCCACCTTGGAATAAAATCATGAAATGCATATATTATTTACATATTCTCATCAGCTGTTCTTTATCACTGTTTACTGGCACGTGCTGACATTGCACACAGGCTATGTTGTAAGGGTATGTTTATGACTGGCTGTGATAAACTAATATGGCCTCTGTAGCATGCCTGAAATGTCCGAGCCAACAGCAGACACATTGATGCAGCCCATTTTACCTTATCCTGCAGGGAATGCCCTTTCCTTTTGCCTTCTATGCCTTTAGAAGGCTGACAGTTTTCTCCTTGTCACTCTTTTGAAATAGTAGAAGCCATGGATTTTTATTTTAATAATCTGCACCTACAACTGTCTTAACCAGAATCAATACAAGGCCTTCATTGCCAGGATGCGTCAAGATAATGTGGCTGGGATATTATTTATTTATATGATATGTAGACTTTAAATATCCAAGGAAAACATACCATGGCTAATAATTTGTACTGTTTACCTATTGGCTGTTTTGTTTCATAATGATGATGGCATTTATTTTTCTTATGTCTATACAAAAACAAAAAACATTACACGTTTTACTTTACAAAGCTAAAGATGTTTCCCAACCACTTGTACTTGATTGACAAATGCAAGAAACAAAGTTAAAGGCAAAAGCAACTACAATCTGCATATTTGTTAAAAGTCGAGTCTACTTGATGCAGCATTATAAATAGTCTCTATTTTAATAGTTTCTTCATTTGTGACTGAAACTATGACTTGATTAGATGCTCAAATCTCAACATCCTGTTTATGTAGTTAGAATTAATTGGACCCCTCATTCTATCTATGGATATAGTATAAATCAGACCTCTGGTCATGAGCCTCAACTACTCCACATTTGTAAGATATGTACAATTAATTAGTTTGAGAACTTAACTATCTGCTTGAAGTGTTTATGTGTAATTGGCTTTTTAAGCATTCACAGAATTTTTTTTTTTTGTCGGTAAATGCTCTATTTCAGGTTTGTGTCATTTGGTCTTGGTTAGGTACAAAAATGTTCCAATGAATCATCCTACTAGTTAATAAATAAATTAATTAATTAAAAGAAAAGCAGATTTGGAACATACAGATGTGTAGGCTTTTATTTGCATATGTTTATTACCTTCTAGTGGTCATCTATTCAACAGACATCCTTTTGACATATTCTTCTTTGCTGAGATGCTCATATTATATGATTTTGTTTTGTGTGGCGAATACAACTTAGCAGGAAAGAAGTAGCAACAACAGTGGGACTAAGCAGTGTGTGATCAGTTACTCTTACCACTACACTTCCTAGTACAGTTTCAAAGAGTTAACTGAGAAGTTCCAGTCCAGCTCTTTTAGTGCCTCAGCATATTATTGACCATAAATGGCACAGCACAACAATTCTTTAAGCAAGCAATATACTGTATGTGGGCTTGCATCTGAGAGCCCAGAATGCAGCTTGCTGTTTTCAGTTCATTCATTTCTACCAGAAGATGCATTTTTCTACCAACAGATAAAATATGAATGCAGCTTTACTGACACGAGTGCTTTTCACATGCAGTTTTCAGTCGCAATTGACTAAGAAAACTGACCCTCTACTCATAGACTAATTTTCTGAGAAAGCATCAGCTTTGTATCAGCTGCATAGACGGTCATTAGAAAAAGTGAAATGAGAACTTTTGTTTGTTGTTCTTTCCCTGAACATCAAACTCAGATGTGCCTGCCATGTCCTAAAACTCTCAGTGAACTTCAGAGAGAAATTGGCTCGCTAAAACTATAGTGTGTAGAAAAAAGAATAATCACAGTTTATAGCACTCGAAGGTTTACAACAAAGTTGTGTGCTGACATTTCTACAGACTTTTATTGTCCTCAGTTCATTGTGAGAAAACTTATAACTAGCTAAGAACAGTAACACAAAGAGTGGTAGTAAATGTCAGTAGTCACAAGGTAGATTAGATTTTACGTTTTTTTATTAATATCAATATAATATAAATTTCTATAAATTAACGATATTTCCTGCACCTGCACTTCTTCTGTGTAACACTATAAACATGCTTGACTGCAGTTAAGTGTAGAAATTGCATTGTTCTGTGCAGTAGTTTTCATCATTTAAATGTCCTTTATTATCTAGAGTTCAGGTCCTCATTTAATTTAGGACTTTTTATTGCAATGGCCAAAATGTGCTCTTTTCCTAAAGCTATTCTTATTAATTCATTCTTTCTTTTTCCAGCATTCACTTTATCCTGTTCATGTTTCTGGGCAAGCACTGGACATAAGGAAAGGAATTAATCAGTTCCGTATGGAATGTCATTGCGTGACAGGATGCACATGTGCAGTCATATTCAATTATGGGCAGTTTAAAAGATTGCAGTTCACTTACTGGCATGCCTTTTGTATGCGGCTGGAAAATAGAGACAGCAGCAAATACACCTATGAATATAGAACTGGACATGCAAACTCTAGGCATAATGCAGCCCAGCCAGCAACAAAACTGGATAATCACAACTGTGTGGGTACAAATCTAACTGCTGCATATTTAAAGTTCATGAATGTGAACTTCTTCAGTATGCAGTGTTTGCCAAGTGTGCCCCCTCAGCACTGTTACATAATCCGGACTGCTTCCTTCTGTGGGTTGCATGGCTATGGCATTACCTGCATTGGCTACATATTTAAATGTGCTTGCACTTTATAACATCTTAATTGCTCCTTCACTACATTGGTGACCTTATTCCACATTGCTCTGGTTTCAGCTTGCATATATTGATATTTTTATAATGTAATATCTCTCAGCAGACAGGATACAGTAATCCCTAGACATGGTTATTTCATTCTGTAATGTACCATTTTCTTTTGTTTCTGCTATTCTACATGGCTTTATTGTTTATACTTTCTTAGTAGCTGATTCATAGATTCACATATTCATAGATTTTTACTAGGATAATAACCCGAGGGGAGGGCCTTACTAAGCCTAGCCAAATTTTCCTGAATGAATAATGACATCCTGTTTCTGAATAAGACATTGAGAGCCATGCATTTATAAGCTACCTCTAAGTGACACGGGTGCTAGGCCTGGTGTAAATTTCTTATTCCCCATTCACTTGTCTAGGTTGCACTTAAACTGTGTAATAGACAAACTCAGTTTCACATGGATGGGAAGCCTGTTCCATAGGAGGGGCAGTCTCTGGAACACATATTTGTCTCTCCAACATGTTCTGTTTAAGTCACAGACAACATTCAGGTCCCTAGACTTTGTATTTCAGGTACTTTTTGACTTATGAATATGTAGGAGATTCATAAGTTGGGGGTTTGTGGATGCCTTGTAAATTAGGCATAGATCACCCATCAGCAATCGATAGGAGACTGAGAAGAGGGAAAGGGTTTTAAGGCACTCTGCATAAGGCAGGCTTACTATGACTTGTGTTCGTTTTGTAAGGAACCTCTGAGGTTGCTCTAGTTGCTGTATATGCCTGGTCAGGTACATACCAAAGGGAACATTGTACTCTATGGTTGGTCTGATAAAGGAGGAGTACAGTGGGGCAATGACCTATTTGGACCTAGATGCCATTCCTTTACTTATATACTATTTTGGTATAAAAAACCCTCAGCTATATATGTATACTGCTGACATTTACAAAGTGTGCATCTGTAATCTTTTCTCTTCAATAAAACCTGGCTTTGTCACTATCTTCTACCTCTATAGATCTTGCAAAGAACTTGGTATCAACTTTAATGTTTTAAAATGCCATTATTATCATTTCATCTTTCAACGAATATTAAACAATCACAGTTTTTCAGAAAGTTACATGGCAACAGAGATTGCAGTTTACAAAAGTGATCAATGGATGTTGAAAGAAGAAAATAAAATCTAAATTGACCTCTCCAATGATCTTGTGACTATTCTTCCCACTCAGAAAACTGGCAAGCTGCATATTAACAGGTGAACAAATGTTCTTTGCAATGTATGCAAGGCGTTAAAAACATTCTAATCAGGTAAATATGTGTATGGAGACAGCAAGTAAAAATGTGTACTGTTATCACTTACATTAGTATATCAAATGGTTAATCAAAACCAAATACCAAACATATATCTGCAGTGTGCCAGCAAGTTACAAGCAAACACTATTCTGAACTTATACAATAATTAGAAAAGCATGTTTTAACTTTATTTAGATTATTATTGTTTCATAGTAAAAAAATGCATTGTTTGGTTTCTTTGAATGATTTAGTGAGTTAAAGATGGATTAGGCAATGTGAATGTTTGTGAGCAGACCACAGCCTGACTTGAAAAAAAATATTAATTGATAGCAAATATTTTTGGTTGGAATGTATTAACAGAATTCTACAAGGTAAATCCTTGTTTAAACTGTTTTTATTACATTTAACAATTTTGCTTTATGCTTATCTTCTCATATTGCAAAACATAGCATTGAGATTTAAGGAAAAGCTATGCTAAGAACTAAGACCAGATCCATTGCACATACAGTATTACAGTATAGTACAGGTACTATAAATTTCAATAAAAATGCATTTAAAGCTAGATTACCTACTTGTGCATAAAGCAGATTGAAAGACCAGCTTTATAACAGACTTAATTTTTTAACATTGGCAAGAGACAGTATTTCAGTCCATACACAGATATTAATACAAATCTGCAGTGAGGTAACGTGCATGCTGAAAATGGATTTACTGAAATTTAAAAAAAAAAAAACAGCATCAAATCCCCTCGAGGATGAAATGAGTAGAAATGAGAGGCATTGTGTAGAAATGAGTATATCTGACAGCAAATGAGAGTATTATTAAAAAGAGCTAACGTGGGACTACTTTGTAGTGAATTCTAAATGTGAAGATTTAATATCTGATTTTTGAAATAGTCTTTTTAAAGCAGCAACATAAGACAGGGTTTTCCTATACCCTGACAATATTCAGTTCAGGCTAATACAGAGAGGTTTTTAAGTATTAGATCTACCCTTTCTTTAACTAAAGTAAAAATTGCATGGGCGATCAAAGAAATTTGAGGGAGAACTTAAAAACAGGATACTTGTATGCACAGTTACTTACTGGGAGCATACAGTATGTATCTGTCCGTTTAGATGGCAGAAGCTGATAAGTTGAAAGACACGTACTACAGCAGAAGGTCATTTTAGTCAAACTGACACAAAACATCACTGAAACTGAATCGTAAGGAAAGAACAGCTTAAGCTAAAAGAATACAAATATCATCTGAAACTACAGTTACAGAGGTTCAGTCCAGAAGGCTATAAGAAGCCTAAGTAGCACAAACCCACTGTTTGTTTGTACTAACTATAAGGGCCTGAGTAAACAGCCCTGGAACTAACTATAAGGCCCTGAGTAAACAGCCCTGGAACTAACTATAAGGGCCTAAGAAAACAGCCCTGGAACTAACTATAAGGCCCTGAGTAAACAGCCCTTGAATAAATAAACAAAACCACATACACTCAAAACTGGTTTTAAAGAGAAATAGAGAGACTTTATTTGGACTGGAAGCTTGTTTCAAAAGTAGGGGATCCTTTGGTAGAAGTAAATATCATACCAACAAATTCTGCTTATATTGTGATGTACATTTAGGTCCTTAGAAACTGTATTGGTGGTAATTCCAGTTCTTCAGAAGTGCACGAGGTTAAGCAGAACATGGTATTTCACAAGCAGAGGTATCTACAATAGATTCTATAGTGGATGAAGTAGCATGTCTGCAGATCTGAAAGGACAGTGGAGAGTTGCTATTACCAATATGTGGGCCAGTGATGACCGTTAGTTTAACAACTTGAAAGAAGTGGTATGTAACAGTGAGATAAATCTGGCTATTTGGTAGCCTTTTTTTTTTTTTTTTTTTTGCATGGTTAAACAAGCATTATCTCTAGCTTTAAAAGTATACTGAAGTGACATATCACAGATATCTGGTGCAAATGAGTATTGTAGAAGGATTTTAGGTCCAATAAAAGTGTATTCCAATCTAGGAATGAGTTCACCTTCTCCAAAGATATGCATGACTTCTGGTCTCAGCATGTTGATAAACTTGTGGCACACCTTCAGCTGATTCAGTAATTCACCATTCACATTGCCAGTATTCAGTGTGAAGGATAGACTGAGTTCTAGGTATAGGCCAGGATATTGCTCACTAGGTTTTGAGCTGGTATTGGATCAGAGTGGGCCCATAACACCCAGTGCCTAAACCTGCATAAGCTTTTCTTTAGTAAACAACATGGCTGAAGGCATATCAAGGTATAGAATAAGCTCCTTATTGCTGAGCCAAGCATATAATGTGTTGAAGTCTGCCTGCATCTCCCCTGAGGCTGCCTAATAGGTCTAGCATCTTTCCATATATAGTGTTTTTAGACCAGGTAAGTTAAGTAGAATCTCATTAATAAAGAGATGAAAAAAGAAAAGGACCAGCACAGATCTCAACTTCCTGCTTCTCCACTTCTAAACCTACTGGGCCTATCAAAACCCTGAATGTTTGATCTTCTGGATATCTAATTAACCAATAGCATGGTCATTCTTGAAAACAATATCCTTTAGCCTTGCCAGCAGTAACAGAGTAGTCAACTGATTCAAAAGCCCTTTTTTGGTCAAAAAAGAATGCAGTGAGACATTTGTTATGTACATACACTACCCTTTACTTTGTTAACTACTGCTAGTGTACTATCGTCACTGGGAAGCCATGTTGTACAAGTGCTGGTATTCCACACTTGAAACTGTGGCGAAAGCGTTATTTATAACCATCTTTTATAAAATCATAGCAGATGGGTACTATTTGGAAATGGACATAATCATTGTTGCTAAAATAGCAGGGCACTTTGGCAATAAAGTAATTGCTGCATATCTGAGAAGGGATGGAATTATTAGGTTCAAACAAAAAACGGCTCTCAGTAGCCCCCGCTTTAAAACGAATAATTTAATGTAAACCACACTGTAAACAAACACTGGTACGTATAAAGCGCTTTTCGTCTGGTAAGGTTACCAGACTTCTTCAGATACAAATGTATGTGTTTAAAATTCTCCTTTTATAACCACCTCAACAGTCATAAGATGTGCTGCTTTAATTACTTCATGCAGTTAACCCATACTATGCATGCCAAGTCTTTCAGATGCATGGTAAGCCATTGAGTTTGTTGTTAGAACAACGTGAATTGATTTGGCAGCTCCGATTAGATTCTTGCCAATGTCCAGGCATTAAGGAAATCTATTCTCTAGCTTGTGTTCTCAAAGTGAAAAGCTTACTTAGATAAGTGGGACTTTACTTATGTTTAGGTTCATAGGTTCATACTAGGCTATCTGCCCTAGGGCATTTATAAGCCTAGCCAGAGTGTGTTTGGCTTTCGCCAGCCAATTTAAATTAATTTTGCTATGCCCTTTTTCAAGGTTAGTATACTGTGCCTCTGTCTAACAGTGACACAGAAGTGATACCCGGGGTAAACCTACGATCTCCCATCCACTCATCAAGATTCCTCTTGAAGAGAGTCAATGAGGGACTCTGCCTAACCTGGACTGGGATTTTATTCCAGAGTGAAGGGAGCCTCTGGGTTATGAATCTGTCCCTCCAGCATGTCCTATTTATTTCAGTGCTGAGGTTTAAGTCTCTCGAGCACGTAGCTCGATGGGATTTGGATTTTCTGAGGTGCAGCATGTCCATTAATTCCGAGTTGGACATGGCTTTATACGTCAGGCACAGATTGCCTCTGAGCAGGTGGTATGCCACTGAGTAGAGCTGGAGTTTCTTTAACCGGGCAGCATATGGCATCTGTTTGAGCCCTTTGATCCTCTTGGTGAGGTACTTTTGGGATCTTTCCAGTTGCTGCAGGTGTCTGGTAAGGTACATCCCAAAAGGGGCATTGTACTCAATTATGGGCCTGATGACGGATGAGTAAAGAGGCACGATGACCTCCCCTGATCTAGATGTGAATACCTTCATGATTAGGTGGGCTATATAAAATGTTTTTCTAACCACTTTGGCCACGTGGTTGTCAAATGAGAGATTGCTATCAACTTGGGTCCCCAGGTCCCTAATTACTTCTTCTGTACTTAATGGATTACCACCTATGTGGTAATTTGTGGGCACTTTGTTTTTGCCAAAGGGGATGACTATACACTTTTTGGCATTTAGCTTGAGGCCATGGCTCTGGCACCAGTTGTCTGTTTCTATGAGGCCCTTTTGAAGGATGCTTGTGTCGGCTGGAGAGTCGATTATGGTGCCCAGTTTGCAGTCATCTGCGAACATGGTCAGCCACAGTCCTCCCGTGTTGCCCTGTACCTCTGAGAAATATATACCGAACAAGAGATGTCCCAGGACTGAGCCTTGTGGGATGCCACTTGTAACTGATTTGGAGTCTGACATGGCTCCAGCAATTCTAACCATGTGGGTTCTGTCCTTGAGCCAGTTTGCAACCCATCTAGTGACATAGGGGTTTATATTTAAGCTGGTGAGCTTATCTATAATGCCCGAGTGGGGTATTGTATCGAAGGCTTTTGCGAGGTCCAGGTAGGCTGTGTGGACCACCTTCCCCTCGTCAATGGCCTTGGTGACTGTTTCAAAGAAATCAACCAGGTTTAAGAGGCAGGATCTCCCCTTAACAAAGCCAAACTGGGTAGGATCCAGTGTCTGTAGGTCCCCAATATCTTTATTTATGAGGTCCATGATGATCCTTTCCATAGCTTTGCAGACCAAGCTAGTCAGGCTTATATAGCTTATATAGGCTTATAGTTTCCAGGATCCGTTGAGGCACCACCTTTGTGGAGAGGGACCACTCACTGTTGCTGTACGCCACTCTTTGGGTACATATCCTGTAGTAAGGCTGAGATTGAACAGTAGTTTTATGTTTAGGTTTAGCTCTTCTTGGAGTTCATGTAGGACGCAGCCCGGGACACCGTCTGGTCCCATTGATGCTGTGTTTTTGCTTTGGAGAGGGCGGCTCTTACCTGAGCATCTGAGATGTCAGGGGGGCAGCACTCTGCTGGGATAGATATTTGCCCTTTTGGTGGGGAGTTTGCGCTGAACCTGTCAGCTAGGATGTTGGCAATGTCTGTGGGTTCGGTGTATTTTTTGTCATTTTGGACTAATTCTGAGCATATCTGGGAATTCCCACCCAGGTTCCTAACATAACTAAAGAAAGCCTTGTGATTATCCTTAGTGTCCTGTGCAATTTTTCTCTCGAAGCTGGCCTTAGACGATTTTATGAGTGCCCGTAGTTTTTTGCTAATACTGATCAGAGATGCCTTCCTTTTTTGGGATTTTGCTCTATCCTCTATTGTATAGTTTGCTTATGGCTGGGGTCCACCAGACAGGATGTCTGCCTTTGGAGGATTGGGTCTTGGTTTTATTTGGGATTGCATGATCCATGCATTCCTGAAGGTGTTCATAGAATGCATTTATGAAGGATTCTGTGGTCTGGGCCGTATTTTCCACAGGCCCAGGGGCTTTGAAGGATTCCACCTCGGTTTTGAGGTGTGTGAAATTTGCTTTAGAGAAGATTTTCACTGTGGTTTTCTGGGCAGGGGGTGGGGTCGGGATGTGAATATCCAGTGAGATTAGTTTATGGTCTGATCTTATCAGTGAGGGATACACTTCTGGTCTGGAGCATAGAGTCCCCATGTTGGTGATGATCAGGTCCAGTATGTTTTCCCCTCTTGTGGGAGTGGTAACAAGTTGTTCCATAGCATTTGAGTTTATAAATTCTAGGAACCTTTGGGCTAGGGTGTTGGAGCTAGAGTAATGCTCCCGGTCTATGTTTGGGTAGTTGAAGTTGCCCAATATAATGGTGTTTGGAGAGACCTTCATATTTTCCAGTGTTCTCAGGAAGGCTGAGTGGGGTTCCTGGGTTTGGGAGGGTGGTCTGTAGCAGGCTGTAAACTGGAAGGCAGTTTTACCCACTGTTAGTTGCACATGGATAGTCTCTGATGCTTCGTGCTGTGCCACCAACCTGGAGGTGTGGGTATCTTTGACGAATATTGATACTCCCCCTCCTTTTGTGGTTCAGTCCAAGTTTTGGGGCCGAAAAGCATGGTATGAGGTATAACCTGGTAGTGCTGTGGTGCTCTCGGGAGCCTTGAACCAGGTTTCTGTTACTGCACAGATATCGATGTTCTCCATACTAAGGAGAGTTTTGAGTGCGTGCATCTTGAGGTTTAGACTTCTGGCATTGAGTAGCATTACTCTTAGTTTCTTATCCCTTGTGATACCTATGGAGGTGGGTTTGTCTTTTGAGCCTTGCCTAAAAAAGGCACTATGGGGGTAGCAAGAGCCTTTGCCAATATCCTAAAGCCCAGGGGTGACAGGTGCAAGCCGTCCCTAGCGAAGCATCGTGGCTTGTCGAGCATGTCATCCCAGGCTGACAGGCATTGGATCCCCTTTGAATGACACCAATACTTAAGCCAATTGTTGAAATTGATCATCTTGTCTTCATATTGTGGCATCATTCTTGGTGAGGGTAAGATGCTACTCAAGGTCAGGGTCATACCGGCCTGGGCTACATGCTCATAGAGCTCCTCTATGTCTCTTTTCATGTAGTCCAGGGAGGTACGTCTCAGGTCATTCACACCAGCATGGACAATGACTGAGTCATATTTGTACTTGCCTTGGAGTGACCTGAGTGCTTGTGTTATGTGGCAGATCCTAGCACCCGACAGGCAGCTGACCGTGACCTTCTCTGGGTTTATTTATGTATACCTTATGAATATGTAACAAAGTGAATTTATCAAAGTGAATTTATCATAGTAATATAGTCATGGTTTTTATATATACATATACACATATATTTTTATATTTTTATACTTTTATATGTTGACATTTTTACATATTTAATCAGTATTAGGTATTTATATATATATGTGTGTATCTTTATATGTAGTAGTAGAGACATACAAATTATTTTTGTGGTTACCGTGCATCTGAAAGACTTGGCATGCATAGTACGGGTTAACTGCATGAAGTAATTAAAGCAGCACATCATATGACTGTTGAGGTGGTTATAAAAGGAGAATTTTAAACACATATATTTGTATCTGAAGAAGTCTGGTAACCTTACCAGACGAAAAGCGCTTTATACGTGCCAGTGTTTGTTTACAGTGTGGTTTACATTAAATTATTTGTTTTAAAGCGGGGGCTACTGAGAGACTTTTTTTGTTTGAACCTTGTGTTTTGTCTTCAACGAGTGTTTAGTAAGGGATGGAATTATACCAATGGTGACCAATAAGCATAATTGTGAAGGATATTGGCTTCACAGTAACTGGTACAGTCATCCTAAAAATAGCACTTCCTTCTAAAATGATACTTGCATGGTATTATGTTTCAACCATCTGCAGTTTATTTTACTATCCTTTTCTAATACAAATGTACAAGCATTATGTGATACTAGTTCAAGGAACTCAGTATGACTATGTACTGATTAAGTATGCCATGCCTACGGAACTCGTATAGCATCTGTGGGTGCTAAGAGATGATGTAAGGCACTAAACTTTATAAGGCTGTTAACCATGAATATAGATCTGAAATGTGATTGAAATTCTAATAACTATAACAACATTCTGCACAGATGCTCCTTTCACTAAGCAAGTCTCACAGATCAGCAAAAAATTTAAATATTTTTTTTCATTTTTGCAAAACTATTTGCAAAATTTCATAGAAAATTATTCACAGGAGCAAGATTTGTAATATATTTATGCAGCTATATCTAGAGCTCACAGTCAGTGATTGTGATCTGCCTGAGGGTGTCAGTCTTCAAATGGGGTCAAAGGTTAAGAGCTAACCGATCATTTGGATGTAAAGGTTTATACCATTTGCAGTGAAATAAGTACAATTTGTGTAAGTCAGTGTCAGAACATGCAAGCAAAATTTCAGACAAAGTATTTGCAAAAATGAACCTAAATTGCAATACCTGTTACTTGCAACAATTTACATTTGGTAGCTATCTAGCCTGGCTTTACGGATGCCATCGCTGTCTTCCCTTCTACTTCTGGGTCATAACTTACTCCTCATTACTTTTCTGCCATCATAAAAGTCTGTATGTGCTTGAAATTGTGAGGCACATTCCCTTGGCAGATGCAGTAAATGAAAAAGAAAAGACATTCATTATAAAAAAATATACAGCTGAGTTGTTTTTTTTTTTTCTATGAGCCAGGAAGAAGTGGAATGATTGACTTATAAGTAGACACTGGGAAATACTATTTCATTCAATAGAAATGTCTAAAATGGTAGTTGCCTTAAAAAATTAAAAACACAAATTGCAGTTTTTATGCAGTGGTAGTGCTTCTCCCATGAAAGGGCTATATTATCAACAGCCTTTAGTTAATATAATCACCTCTAAGAGCACCACACATTGGGGTAGAGAATATTTCCCACACTGCAACAACTGTGGAGTAGAAAAGCAATCAACCACACATGATAAAAAAGTGAAAACAATCCTGCTCAACTGTTCATCTTGAATTGTTTAATAAGATTAGCAAAGTGATCCGTGTATTTTTCAGGATATAATCCTTGAAATAAAAACACAGTATAATTTGGAAATGTATTTTAAAATACTAATGGATGCACAGTAATAATATAATTTTATTACTATGATTTTAGTCCAGTAAACCTGCAACTATAAATAATTAAGCAGCTGCTGCAGTACAAACATCATCCTGTCAAAACAGTTGCCACATTGAGTGTATACATCACTGTCCTGCCACTGTACAGAAGGCACACTGAGTGTATACATCACTGTCCCACCACTGTACAGAAGGCACACCGCATGTATACATCGCTGTCCCACCACTGTACAGAAGGCACACCGCATGTATACATTGCTGTCCCATCACTGTACAGAAGGCACACCAGGTGTATACATCACTGTTCCACCACTGTAAAGAAGGCACACCAAGTGTATACATCACTGTCCCACCACTGTACAGAAGGCACACTGAGTGTATACATCACTGTCCCACCACTGTACATAAGACACACTGAGTGCATACATCACTGTCCCGCCACTGTACAGAAGGCACACTGAGTGTATACATCACTGTCCCACCACTGTACAGAAGGCACACTGCATGTATACATTGCTGTCCCACCACTGTACAGAAGGCAAACCAGGTGTATACATCACTGTTCCACTACTGTAAAGAAGGCACACCAAGTGTATACATCACTGTCCCACCACAGTACAGAAGGCACACCGAGTGTATACATCACTGTCCCATCACAGTACAGAAGGCACACTAAGTGTATACATCACTGTCCCACCACTGTACAGAAGGCAGACTGAGTGTATACATCACTGTCCTGCCACTGTACAGAAGGCACACTGAGTGTATACATCACTGTCCTGCCACTGTACAGAAGGCACACTGAGTGTATACATCACTGTCCCACCACTGTACAAAAGGTACACTGAGTGTATACATCACTGTCCCACCACTGTACAGAAGGCACACCACGTGTATACATCACTGACCCACCACTGTACAGAAGGCACACTGAGTGTATACATCACTGTCCCACCACTGTACAGAAGGCACACTGAGTGTATACATCACTGTCCCACCACTGTACAGAAGGCACATTGAGTGTATACATCACTGTCCCACCACTGTACAAAAGGCACACTGAGTGTATACATCACTGTCCCACCACTGTACAGAAGGCACATTGAGTGTATACTTCACTGTCCCATCATCAAAGGGTTGTTCAGCACTGCAAACCAGAGTGCAAAATAGTTCACAGATCACAAGTGTTGCATTCAATCATCTGCTTTTTTATGTATTTATTCTTTTACCTGTCTAGTGAACTTAAGCTGATCATTAGAGACCCTTTTCAGACATGACTTGGACCATAAGGACAAGGGTAAATACAATATATATGTACAGCTTATAGCAGCCAGTCAGTTTACATGTTTATGGGAGGTGTAAGGAAACAGAAATACCCAGGGAAAAAAAAAGCAAATGCTTAGGAAAGAATGCAGACTTAACACAGGCACTGACTGGAGGCCAGGAGTGAACTGTAGATGTGTGGGATCATGATATTAGTAAATGAGACTGTGCTTCTCATCCTTGCCTAATAAACTCCATCTCATTTTTAAAATAGAACACAACACATTTGGCTGGTAAGTAAAGAGCACCTAGGCCAAATAATATGCATGTTCACCTACCCGCCACTTAAGCCAGATAGCCTGTTTAACTTCAATTAAACTTTCTTTCCCTTATAAAAGTTGTTATATATATGTGCCATGTGGTCTTCAGTTTTCTAACTTTTATCAAATCTATTACCTTCCTAGGAACAGAAAAAATGTTCTAATCGCTGACTACCCATTTTATAGATTTGTCTAATCATTGATTACGTATTTCATAGATTTGTATATATTCCAAGGCCACTGAGTCTTATGAACATTTAGGACTTGCCAGTGCCTGCCCCACTGCCCCAGCCTTTACCCCCTTTCTCTGTAAGAGCCACACCAGTTAGTCTCAAAGTAAATTGGTGAATACCCATCCAGCCATCTATGTTATTTTATTTATTTTTTTATTTTATTTATTTTGACATTTGTTAACCGGGATAAGTCCAACTGGCCATGGGCCCTTTTTTAGCAGAGGCCTGGGGAGAATAGTTCCAGAAAAATAATAGTAATATTAACATAAAATTAGGTTGTTCAAGACAAGGCTATATAGTTAACAAACAGCAAATTAAAAATATCAATCTGAGTAAGAATGTAAAACTAGTAGTAAAAATACAGCAACAGAAATAATTTCCAGAGACAGCTGATCTTTCTATAGACTGGTTGTACACATAGATGAGATCAGTTAGGGGAAACGAAAGAATGAAATTAGTAGTAAGGGAAAAGGAGACTGAAAGTACAGGACAGTGAAATGTTGATTAGTGGGGGAGGTTGATATGGGTAAGGGGTGGAAAAGTTACTTAGGGTCTATGTGGGTAAAGGTTAATGGTGGGGGAGGAAGATGTTTATAGGAAGATAAAAAGTTGCAGTGCATAATATGTTGAAGTTCCTACTGAGGTTTGGGATGAAATGGGATAGAAATCTGTCTCTCCCCTGTGTTTTATTTATCTGTTGGTAAAGTTTTATGTCTCTGGTTCTAGTATTGGTGGAGATATTGGACTTATCAAGAAAGAAAACGTAGGGCAACCAGGTCTCTAATGGGATGATAAATACAGAGAGATCTCCTCTCAAAGTTGTATAAGACACCGAATTAAAAGATAATGCTTCCAACATCTTGATAACTCAGGGACATTAGGCTTGTGATCTTTTTGGTTAGAAACCTTTGGGAGATCTTTCTAACTGTTTCATACTTTTAGTGAGATACATCACAAAGCATTATACTCAATAACTGGTCTGATAAATGCTTATTATAAAGGAGCGATTACCTCTTTAGACCTTTATGATATTCCTTTGGCAACTAGCTGTGCTAAATAAAAATATTTCCTGACAGCTCTTGTCACATGATGATTTCATAGTTTTCTTTCTTGGCTTGTTCTCACTGTATCTGCAATCTGTCCTCTTACTTTAATATCTAGTATTTCAGCACTTAACTTTAACAAAGTCATTTTTGTGTTTAAATTACCTGTTTAGCTGTTGTAGGCTACACACTCAAGTGTGATAGCCATTTCTGTGCATTTAAAGTGTTTTTTTGATTGTATGTGCTTTATTTTCTGAAAAAAAAAAATATATATATATATATATATATATATATATATATATATATATATATATATATATATATATATATACTTGTTTTCCCGCCTTTCTAAGCTAGTATAGTCCAGTTTTCAGGTCAGTGCTGAATATAGGGCTGTGTTACAAGTTTCTGTGTTTGCCCATACCTTACTTGGATAGAAGGGAGTTTCTCTGTTCACTGTGAGAGAGGGAGCTTTGAGCAGCCTATCTGTCCTGGGAGGAGTGGTTTCAGCCCACAAATTAGTAGTTTATTGGCCTTTTTTGGCTTAATTTCTATCTCTTTCATTTCCCTGCTATAAAACCTGCATTTGCCACCAGACAGCGCTGGTTAGCTAGGGTAAAACTATTCCCGGCTCCACAAAGTGTACTCTTCAAATTTTCCCTTGGAACTAGACAAACTTTCAACTTAAGCACTCAAACCATTCACTTTTCATACTGGCACTTGCTCAAAACTCATAGCAAGCACTAATAAACCTTAGCACTAGACCCCCCTTATACTGTAGAGAAGGACAAGACTCTCTATTCGATCTTACCAGCCAATCAGTAAAACAGTTCACTGTACCTATCCAGGCATGTCCAAAGGGCAGTTTCAGGTGTACTCTCCGATCCAGCGGGTGAATCTGGGCATTTTGAGGCAATGTTACAATTGCCTCATGTACACAGACAACTCTCTCCTCCTTCCACCAAACACTAATACATGCGAGAGATGCAATTATACAGCCAAACTGGAGGCTAAGCTCTCTCAACCCAAGACTGGACCAGGCAGTCAAGAGGAGAAGGGAATTACTTGCATCACACCACCAGTCTCACATAGACCTATGAAACCAGCACCGGCAAAAAACACACATAAATACATGAAAACATACTTGGAGGCTCTAAATAAAAATCTGCAGAAGCAACAGAAACTTCCAAAGCAGACATCCAAGCAACCTCCACCCCCCAACACAAACCATGAAACACATACTTCACAATACCAGTGTGCCACAAAATCACAGCCCTTGAGGCAAAATAACATACCCAACACGCTAGCAATAGGTGACTCTATAGTCAGGCACACTGATGTCCAACTCACTAGGCTGAACAAGGAAAAGGTTACTGTTAGCTGCTTGTCGGGTGCCAGGATCCCCCACATAACACAAGCACTCAGGTCACTCCAGACCAAGTACAAATATGACTCTGTCATTGTCCATGTTGGTGTGAATGACCTGAGCCTTACCTCCCTGGACTACATGAAAGGAGACATGGAGGAGCTCTCTGATCACGCAGCCCAGGCCAGTATGACCCTGACCTTGATAGCATCCTGCCCTCACCAAGAATGATACCACAGTATAGAGAAAAAATTATTAAGCTAAGCTTCTGGTGTCATTCAAAGGAGATCCAGTGTCTGTCAGCCTGGGATGACATGCTCGACAAGCCACACTGCTTTGCTAGATACAGCTTGCATTCGAATAATGGCCAAGGCTCTTGCCACCCCCATAGTGCCTTTTTTAGGCAAGGCTCAAAAGACAAACCCACCACCATAAATAGCACAAGTAACAAAAAACTGAGGGTAATGCTACACAATGCCAGAAGTCTAAACCTCAAAATGCACACACTCGAGGCACTCCTCAGTATGGAGAAAATTGATATATGTGCAGTAACAGAAACCTGGTGTAAGGCTCCAGAGAGCACCACAGCACTACCAGGCTGCAACTCATACCATACATTTCGGCCACAAAACCTGGACTGAAATACAAAAGGCGGGAGAGTATCCATATTCATCAAGGATACCCACACCTCCAGGTTAGTGGTACAGCACGATGCTTCAGAGATCATCCACGTGCAACTAACAATGGGCAAAACTGCTATTCAAATTATAGCTTGCTACAGATCACCCACCATGTCCCAGGACCCCCACTCCGCATTCCTGGAAACACTGGGAAACATAAAGGTCCTACTAAGCACCCTGATATTGGGTGATTTCAATTACCCAAACATTAACTGGGAGAACTACTCAAGTACAAACTCCCTTGCCTAACATTTCCTAGAATTTATAAACTCAAATGCCCTGGATCAACTGGTCAATACCCCCACCAGAGGTGACAACATATTGGACCTGGCCATCACCAACATGGTAACCGGTGATCCACACTGGAGGTCAACCCCTCGCTGGTTAGATCTGACCATAAACTAATCACTCTGGATATCCACATTCCGCCACCACCCCCAGTCAAAGAAACCACTGTGAAAAACTTTTCAAAAGCAAACCTCACGTTACTTATGACCGAGGTGGGATGTTTCAAAGCTAAAGGATAACATTGTCCAAGCCGCAACATCCTTTACTAATGCACTCTACTAGCACCTTCAAGAATGCATGGATTGTGTTATCCAAAACAAAACCAAGACTCACTCCTCCAAGAAAAGGAAACCAGTCTGCTGGACCCCCTGGCATAAACAAGCTATACAAAAGAAGGAGGAAACTAGTACAGAAAAGAGTAAAATCCCAAGAAGGAAAGACATCCCTGATCAGTATCAGCATCAGCAAGAAACTACGTTCCCTCATAAAATCATCCAAGGCTAGCTTCGAAAGAAAAATTGCCATGGACTCCAAAGATAACCACAAGGCATTCTTTAGCTATGTCAAGAATCTAAGTGGCAGTTCTCAGATCCGCTCGGAGTTAGTGCAGAATGGCACTACATACACTGAACTGACTGATATAACCAACATCCTGGCAGACAGGTTTAGTGCAAACTTCACCCCCCTCTCACCCCCAAAAGGGCCCATAACTATACCAGAAGAATGCAGTGCCCCTGAAATCACAGACACTCAGGTTAAAACAGCCCTCTCCAAAGCCAAAAACACAGCATCAATGGGACTGGATGGTGTCCCAAGCTGCGTCCTACACAAGCTCAAAGATTAACTAACCCCTCACCTAAACACACTGTTTAAACTTAGCCTCTCCACAGGCTACATGCCCACAGAGTGGCGCACAGCAACGGTTATTCCACTACACAAAGGTGTGGTTTGGTCATGAGGGCAAAGCCCACGTGGCCAAACAAAGACAACCGTGGGTAAATCCAGCATTACCCACACCCAGAAATGGGTTATTGCTATTATACAATGACATTATTTAAGAAAAAAAATAATTACTTTTTTTTAAACAATGGCATTGTATAATGCCTCCTTGCTGCCCTTCCGCAGCTGTCTGGTATTCTGCGGAAGTTCTGATGTACTGTGCATGCTTATGCTTACGCAGTACATCAGAGCTGTGGGTGGAAGCAATGGAGAAAGCAAGATCTCCGTTGTTTTTTACAAACTGTCTCGCTATGTTAAAGGAGTTTAACATAGCAAGACACCGTTAAAAAAGGCAACAGAGAATCTCCGTTGTTTTTTTTAAAGCTGTCTCGCTATGTTAAACCCATTTAACATAGCGAGACACCTTTAAAAAAAGCAACGGAGACAGGAAGATCTCTGTTACTTTTTTTAAAGCTGTCTTGCTATGTTAAACGCATTCAACATAGCAAGACAGTGTGTAAAAAGCAACGGAGATCTTGCGTTCTCTGTTGCTGTAAAAAAAAGACTTATAATAATGGAAAAAGTCTGGGCGACCGGACCTTTTTCCATTAGTATAACTCTGATTTTCAACGTGCATGCTGACCAATTGGAATATTAATGGGGGGGTCGTTGTATAATGCATAATATTGTACTGTATATGGTATGGACATTCTGTCCTACTCCAAAGGCTTATTACTTGTTCTAGCTTTACAATATGACCAATGCACTTTAGTTAAGTAATGAAAAGCAACATTTGTTATTTGTTTTTTGCAAGTATTTATTCAAGTTACAAAAACCAAGAACACATGACTTTTTGAAGTTTTGTTTTAGTAAGCATGGGTAAATCTGATCTAACCAATTCTGCATTAATTAATAATTGATGTCTAAGCCACATTCCAGAAATAGTAAGCAGTTTGTTTTCCTTTTACTGTCAAATGTTTAATATAATATATAATTATCATTGTATATTCTTACAGGAAACACAGAGAAGGGTATCTCGGGCATTGAATGAGACCACTTTTCTTCAGATTTCTCCTGAGGCAAAACAGCCTTCAAATGGAAAAGTGAATAGTGGATTATCACCCACAGCCAAAGGTACAGTAGTGTTACAAATACAATGTTTTGTGCAATCCAAAATACCTGTAGACTGCAAATATGACAACAACATGGACAGGTTAAATGTAATGCGAGATCACCAAAGATAAGAAAGGAAATAAAGGAAGAAATAATATACATATAAAATATTGTCTGTGTATTACTTGACATGTCGCCATTTCCATCTTCATTGCTATGTACATCTCCATAACAACATGTCCCTCTTTTATGTCAGAATAACTGTAATGCTGTCCAAAACTACCCCATGTAAAAGCCCCCTGCTCACATTAGTAATGCTTGCTAAACCTAACCCTTTCCATAACACTATTGCTATTCAGACAAACCAAGTTGTATGGTATTTGTATCGTTTAGTTTTTTTTTTCATTTTAGTGTATTTTTAGAGTGAATTGATCAGATTTTTGTCTCATATTTTTAGTCTGTTTCTTAGAAAATTTGTAGTTTGCTGTCAAATCACTGGAGATTGAAGTCACTAAATAATGACAGACATTCAGGTTTCAGACCATTCAGGTTTCAGGCTTCTCATCCTTCAAAAAATGCATGCTATAATGACTTTATAAGTTTATTATAGCAATATTTAAAATTTGTCCCTATTTTAGGCCCTTGTACCTTTATTATTTTTAGATTTTTACAGGTTTCTTGTGCTAAGAGGTTGAGAGATATAGATCAGAGAAATGCAGTGTTTGCCTGCTTTTTTTTTCTGCTGCCAATCTAATGAGGGCTTTGTCTTTATTTTGAGTACCTGCATTTTGATGTGGCAACATTATGAGCTGTTTGTATTTTGGTGTTAGTGTTGTGAGTGTCAACATTTTGAAATGTCAACATTTATAACTATACTCAAACTGAAGATCAAAACACTGACGTTCATTTTCACGAGACTGAAAATACCGAAACCTGACTTACCCGAATGCCGAAGCTTTCTCTAAGTAAGCACTTGCCCAAACTTAAACTATATACACACTGAAGTAATTAAAACCCACACTGGGGGGACTATGCCCCCACACCCCCCCATATATACCAACTCCGGGATTGCACTACAGTGGAGAAAAGGGCATGTTGGGCAAGTGTTTACTTACCCCGGGAAAGCTTCAGAGTTCAGGTATGTCAGGTTTCAGTATTTTCAGTCTTGCAAAAATGAACATCGGTGTTCTAATCCTCATTTTTTAAAGTAGATCCATATATCCATATAGATATATTATATGTATATATATATATATATATATATATATATATATATATATATATATATATGGATTCACTTTAGAAGCTCGAAATACTGAAATACCGAAATTCAGCATTTCGAACGCATAAAGTGGAATCCTGAAAACAACGAGACCTCAGAAGCGCAAAATTCAAAACCTCGCACACCGGAGATTTTGAATTAGTGCTTCTGGTGTTTCACTGTGGTTGTAGATTCAGGTAAGTGTTTATTTGTTAAGGGTTTTGGGTAGGGGCTGTGGTGTGTGTTAGTGTGCTTTGTTGCTGTGATGTGTGTGTGCGAGGAGAATGTAGCTTGTGTGGTGGTATTTTGTGTGTGTTTGTATGTAGTGTGACCTCGGAGTTAGAATATTTAAGTAGGGGGGTGTGGGGGTTGCAGCCCCCCACATGGGGGATGGAGGGTGGCTTGCTCCCCTGCTTTTATGTAGTAGAGAGCTTGTGTTTGTGTATGGGGAAGAAGGTGTGTGTGTGTGTGTGTGTGTGTGTGTGTGTGTGTGTGTGTGAGTAGAAGCACTAATTCAAAATCTCCTGTGTGCGAGATTTTGAATTTCGCACTTCTGAGTTTTCATGGTTTTCAGTTTCGACTTTATAGCTATATATGGATATATATATATATATATATATATATATATATATATATATATATATATATATATATATATATATTTATATAGGGAAGAAATAGTGAGTTAGATTTTTCATGCTGTTGTTTTCAACCTTTTCTGGTTGGTTTGGGTGATTTACATTAAATCTTATACATCCATATATATGGATCTATGTCAGATAATCGAAGTTCCGGAACTTCAAAATTCATATGGCTGAGAACATATGATCAAAGTTTTGGAACTTCAAACATTAACAGAATAAAAATAAAAAACAAAAAAAATCTACATTGCAGAAAAGGGCAAGTTTCCCATTCCAAGCTGTACCACAAACTCCATTCAGAACGTTCCAAGTTTCCAAACTTCAATCATATGGTCCCGACCATATGAATTTGGATGTTTTGAAACTTCATTAATCTGATAGGGATCCATATAGACACACACACATGTATATATATATATATATATATATATATATATATATATATATATATATATACATATATATATATATACATATTAAATTATGCCACAATACTCAAATCAAAATGCAAAGCAGTGAAACAAAAAATTCAGATCATTACTAAAACAAAGTTAACTGCCCATACACTCCTCACTTAAATATTCTTAACTCAGTGGTTGTGCAACCATCAAATAGAGGTCATGGACTACAACAAATTAGTTATAGGGAGATTAAAGATGAAACACTGACAAGCACAATTCTTCTATAGTACACTTCTCAGATGTCACAAATCTAATTCCAAAAGCTATTTACCATGCAGACAGTTTGGGACTGACATGGCATTTCTCTGACTATCTCTCTAATTAACAGTAAATAGGAAGTATAAACATTTTATGGGCATATATTAAATACATCCTACTGTTACAAATGATGCAATTAGTCCTTATAAAAAAGGAGTGGCCCAAGGATTCTTGTCATGTGCCCTTTCTATTACTATGCAGATGAAATTATATGTCCACTCCTTTCTCACTTTCATTTGTCATATACCTACAATTAGAAATAATGTTCTTTCCACAAATCTTGTGTCAGCTTCAAATGCATTCTTTTCAAATTCTGTCACGTATCTGGACTAGTACAAAATATTCAGTTACATATTCAAAGATGTCTGACATTCAGAATTGTTCTGCCTTAATCTAAGCCTTCAGAGCAGTTAGAAAAGTGCAAAATAAATGAGGTTTAAAAAAAGGAAGATGCAGATAATCTGTTCACCAATGTCCAATAGGTTCACCTACAAAAAAATTACTTTCTGCCACATCTGCAAGAGTGACCACCATAAGAAAGACAAATTTGAACTCCAGGGTTGTCCCAAGTTAGTGAGCAGTAAACATGAAACCTGTAGATGTAGAAAACTAGACTAACTGGACAATTGAAGTGTAACTACATTATGCCTGACTCCATGCCACAGAGAGATAGAGCACTTTCTGTGGCCCAGGTGACCAGAGTTTGATTAGCAGCAAATTGAACCAGACTTATGTAGGAAGGTAGAGTGTATTGCACATGGATCAGGATGATACCTTATTGTGGCATTTTTTTTCAAAATGCTCATGTATTGTCTGTACAAGAGGTACTAATGTAAAAGATAAAGTAGTGCTCGGGTGGATAAGAGCTAGGGGAATTGGACTATGATATACTCAGATGGCAACTTACTGTATTGTTTTGTGTGTGTGTGTGTGTGTGTGTGTGTGTGTGTGTGTGTGTGTGTGTGTGTGTGTGTGTGTGTGTGTGTGTGTGTATCAACACAAGTTTCACCACTAAGGGGAAAGAGGTCATCCAGGCTGGCAATGTCTTTCATAGTCTTCCAAAATAATTTTAGTTGTGCATTTAATAGACATTATTTTTTTTTTAACTACTAGTTTTAGCTTCTTTCGATTTTGGTGGTAGCTACTATGAAGGATAAGGAAAGGTTTGTGGTCTTTTATATTTCCAGTTGTTTTCATTTCTGTCAAGCCTCATCTAAAATTTGAATATGGGTTATGAATAACAGAATATGTCGATTGTAAATTGGATTGCATAATTACTTCAAAAAGATGCTGAATTTCCACAAGATGGTGTACAAAAAATGCACAACTAATACTGTAATAATGGACTCACCGTTAATGCCAGTAAATGTGACATCATTAGACATGACAACAAAGAACATAAATTATGATTACAAAACAAATAATTAAATCTTTAAAAAAATGCACCATCATTAAACATTTAGGGAAAATGACAGCAATTTAAACTAGTCTGTCAAAGTAAGAAATTCAGCAGGACATGTCTAGTCTCCCCAAGGGAATTATTACACTTCTTTACACCTCCCTAACCTGACATACTACTGAATATAATGCTATATTATGTAGCATTCAGGCAAACCATGTGAAAGAAGAGGTACAGTGATTCCTTACTAGAAAAATCATAGGTATTCATAAGGCTTCCCAAACTGTTGCTATATTATTTTTTATAGGTTATTTAAATGTGACCTCTTCCTGGTTTATAAGGCAATGTCATAAACACTGTGCCCCAAGAAAGTCAACTCCCAGAATGCCCATCCCATTGTAAGTACAGTGAGAATACATGTCTGACAGCCATGGTACCTTTCTTGCATGCATTCTCACTTTCATTACGCATGTGGCATTGTTGTATATCTTTGCATCTGGAATATACAGCTCCATCTATATGTCAGTACTGACACTGCAAGCAGGCTCAATGCCTGCAAGTATGTGTGCTGATGTACAAGTGGAGCATGTGTACCAGATGGTCCCAGGTGGACTTTGCCAAGAGTGCCAGGATCTCAACAAAGATTGCACTGCATTAAGAATGTGCATTGAGATTCATTTAACTTCATTACTATAGAATTTTTCAGAATCTCATTACACACTCCTAGAAATGCAGGTTTCCATTACATGTAGTAGTTCTGCATTGTGGGAGATTTTTCAAATATGACACAAACTACAATACAGTCAGATTCACCAGTAACCCATTTAAATAGTATGCAATGTGTGTAACTTGCTCCCAATAACAGAAAGAGAAAATATTAAAGTTCTTCCAGAACACAAGTTACAAGATATCATACATGAATTAAGACTACATGGAGCTCCTGTAAAATATAGCAATATTATTATTACCACTAGTTTAAATAAAGGTTAGCTTTAGTACAGAATATGCATTCAGTGGTAGAAGATATTGTGGAGCTTGCATGAAGAAGACATTTCACTCTTTCCATCTGTGATTTTTTTTTATCCCTTCTTGTATGTCTGCAATGTAAAAAGTATGCCAAGCTAGTAGTTTTTCAATATTTCACAAGGTACCTTGGTTTTGAGCATAACTTCAGGCTACTTATTTGTGACTAGAATATGATACACTCCTGCTAACCTACCTATTCCTCCACCTGGTACCAATGTTTTGATAATTTTAGGAATCATCATGATGGTGGAGATATTCTATCCACATCACACTGAGTTTGTATTCATCACTATTTTAGTAGCAATAAGTGTGAAGGTATTTGTGTTACCTTATCCATAAATGCAGACCGGTTAAGTATAAGCTTTTATAGATGCCCAGGCCTGAATATTAATCAGGTAGAGGACTTTTTCAAAATCTCTTATAATTAATTTTGACTGTTGATGACTTAATCTTGGGGAATTTTAATTCACTTTTAGCAGATTGAGATGTGTTTATATCATCATGGTTACATGACAAAGCTGTCATAGCTGGCCTGGCAAATGGGCGATATAAACAAAATGTTACATTTTTTACTACGGACTACAACATTCTAAACATTATTTTAGGAAACATTGCATTTTTTGATAATGAGTGTTGATCAATTCTTCCATGTAAAAAAAATAAAAGTGATTAAGTAATAAAATTACAAAAGTTCTGTTGTGCAGATAACAATGTAAATATATATATATATATATATATATATATATATATATATATATATATATATATGTATATATATATATATATATATACATATATATAAAGAGAGAGAGAGAGTATAAACATAAATACAGAGAGAGAGGTATATATATCTTGGCTTTAAAGTTTGCAGAGTGGTCCAAAAGTTCATGTAAGGAAATTTGGATGGACTTTTACAGTAGAATCACATCTGCAACAGTCAAGAAAGTACTGCTAAACAACAGTAAATAATTTTAAAATAAGCCTGTTTGGTAGTTCTTTTCTATTGACAACCTTTATTTTAGGAGCAAGAGATTATGGAAAAGGTACAGAAGTTATCAGTTTCATGGCCCTTAAAGTAAAGTTGAAAACAGTAACTCATCTGTTAACAAATGCATTAAGAAAAGTAAATGTAACTATGAATTATATCTTGCAAATAAGACTTTGGATAATAGAATGTAAATATGAATTATACCTGGCAAGTAAGACTTTGGATAATAGTAAAACATGTGACACTTTCACCATATCTTTAATGCATCTTAATTACAATAGAATGGCATTGCTGGAAAGCAGATATTTTATGCATTTCTAATTATGTCTGACATCCCAAATGTGTCTCCAGTTATTAATAGTAGCTCGATTTGTCCAAACATTAGTTATGATATTGTCAAGTAAGGTTTGACAATGTGAAATCTCATAGTGCACTAGGTCCAGATGACGCACCTCATTTGTTTCTGAGTAGCACTATATTATTCTGGTTAATCTTTGGCTGTTTCAGCCATGTACAGGAAACAGTTGCATGCCACGTTATGAGAAAGCCACTATTGCTGTTCTTTCTTAAATGTGGAAAGTGTAGCAATCGAGCTGATCACTGACAAATAAGTGTGGCAACTGTACTGGCAAAGGTGTTTGAGTGTTATTAAAGTTATTACCCGGTGGTGTAATATCATAGACATAAATCAAAACGCTTTAATTGGTAGCTGTTCCTGTAACACCAATGTTCTGCATTTATAAGCCGAAAGACACAAACAAACAAATATTCATGTATCACCCACATCTTATATATAGATGATGGATCCAATTTTTTGGACTTGTCCAAGGCATTTGATGGCATACCCCATAAGGCAATTATTAAGCAACTCATGATTTATAATATAAATCCGTTTATTATTAAATGAATATTAAATTGACTTTCTAACCACTTTGTCTGTCCCTAAGAAAACTATTTGGAGTATTCTTCAGAAATCAACATTAGATTCATTTTTGTTTAACATGTTCTTGTTATAAATGCCCGTTATTTTTCCTGTGTTTATTTGGCATGTTTGCTAATAACACCAAGCTTGCATTTCCTATATCAAGAATAAAAAGTCATGTTGTTCTGAAGAAGCACTTTGATCTGTTAACAACTTGGTCAGTTGAAAATAACGTGGTATTCAATATAAAAAAGTAGAGCTTTGCATTTTGATTTTAAAACAAGGAATACCATTATACACTAACAAATGAAACTTTAACTTCAGTGGCTCATTATAATGATTTTGGTATCATAATAGCCAAAGAATTCTCATTTGTACTTCTTGTACTATGGAGTTATAAGAACAGTTATGGGTACAGAATGTCTTATATTAAGATCTGTAAGTTATTTTTAAACTTGGAACCTTCGGTCTGTTGACCATCAGCCTTCTCCAGCTAATCAATCCATTCTTTCTGCACCACATGGGCAAGAGTATACTCAACAGGAACAATCATCTAGATAGCCAATAGGGGTAGTTTGCATTTTCCTGTTTTCTCTCCAGCCCTGACCAGCATGCATCCAGATAGGCACTAGGGATAGGTATCAGTGGATCATCAGTGGATGATGTTCCTTCATTTTCACATAAGTGCCCATCCCCACAGCAAGATCAGTGGTCTCTTCTGTCTCTACAAGGGAGATCACATTGCTTAGTGCATCCCCAAAATACACACAACACTTTCTACTCCTAGGAGAGGTAAGTGATCCACACCACTTCGTTTCTATCCCTCACTGTCTGGCTGGGTCCTCTAAATGAACTCCATTTGCCTGAGTCATAGTCAGGGATCCAATTCTCTGCAACACACAGCCAGTTATATTAAGATCAATAGGTTTTAGGAAGGTGGTGGTGTTAGTACCCTTATTTGTTTCAATAATACACCCTCATAGAAAACTCACTGACTTCTGATAGTGATCCACAGGCTCAAATGTGATATTTGTTCGCTTATAGTTATTTTTCTTTCTTTCTTTCTTTAGTTATTAGTTATTTAGTTATTCTTTGTTAACTAAATTGGTGGGCTAGTTCTTGGACTCTTTTCGGCCACAACATGGGTGCAGAAAGCATAAAAAGTACAAGCAAAAGATTTGAATACACTATTTCAAAGTCTGCACATTTGGTTACTTAGTTTTTGCAAAGGCTAAAATCTTCTGTTGACGAGCAGTCTAAAATAAGCCCACCATTTGTATGGTCCCAGACTCAGGGGTAAGTATAATGAACACAAAGCAAAAATGGTGCAGCTGGCTATCTGATGGTCTCCTGGAAGCATGCAAATTGTGAAAAAATTAAAAATAAAACTATTCAAATTACCAAGGATTCATGTAAATACATTAACACCTGTACAGAAATGTTCCTACAGTTGAGAAATCGGAGTCATCAGATGAAAGAGAAGTACGGCCTGAGAAGCGAATAGGGAGTAGAAAGTTTTGAATGAAGCGAGTAAAGCTGAAAAGGACTTAGTGATTTGTGGAGTGGGTGCAGTCAATTAATTGGAGCAGAAGGTGTTACTGTGCTACTACTACTAGTACTCCTACTGCTACTGCTTCTACTAGTACTAATTCTGCTACTACTACTAGTATTACTACTACTAGTACTACTACTACTACTACTACTACTACTAGTACTACTACTACTACTACTAGTACTACTACTGCTACTGATTCTACTAGTACTAATGTTGCTGCTACTACTACTAGTACTGCTACTACTTCTACTAGTACTAATTCTGCTACTACTACTAGTACTACTACTACTACTGCTACTACTTCTACTAGTACTAATTCTGCTACTACTTCTACTAGTACTAATTCTGCTACTATTACTAGTACTAGTACTACTACTACTACTACTGCTACTACTTCTACTAGTACTAATTCTGCTACTACTACTAGTACTACTACTACTAGTACTACTATTGCTACTACTACTACTACTACTACTACTACTACTCGTACTGCTACTACAGGAAAACAAAGGATAAGTTAATTGTGTATATTTACAATGGGAGAGAAGTCCCAGTTATGTGATTAAAAATCTTTAGGAGTTGTGGCTTATGTGTGATTACTGGAACAAGACAGAGGAGTATTGCTGGGAAATGGAGATTTCTCTTTCTCTGTAAAGCAGGTAGAGATATATGCATCTTTTAGGTGTACGGTTAGTTCTTTCCTGAACTGCAGATGCACAGCTTTGTTTCTATCCTACCTATACTTGCACAAATGAAAGGTAATTGCCTCCAAAATAATTCTAGTTCATCAAGGGCCCACATTTTTCTGTCTATTCATGCACAAGTAAAACTGATGCCTATGCAGTCTTCTGTACCCTCTTTATATAACAGAGAATGTACTAATAATAGAGAAACTGCTAATTAACATTGTGAAGACTGGAGCTTCTTCATGTTTGTCTTTCTGCTCTACCATTAAAATCATCCTTTCCAGTATGAAATACTTCACAAACATCTGTCATCCTTGCACAATTGCCATTTTAATCATCTTTGTATTATCATTTTGCTGCTCAACTGAGCAAGGTATGTGTATGTGTGTGTGTGTGTGTGTGTGTGTGTGTGTGTGTGTGTGTGTGTGTGTGTGTGTGTCTGCATGCGTATGTGTGAGTGTGTGTGTGTGTGTGTGTGTGTGTGTGTGTGTGTGTGTGTGTGTGTGTGTGTGTGTGTGTGTGCGTGTGCGTGTGCATGTGTGTGTGTGTGTGTGTGTGTGTGTGTGTGTGTGTGTGTGTGTGTGTGTGTGTGTGTGTGTGTGTGTGTGTGTGCGCGCGTGCACATGCTCATGTGGCGGGAGCAAAATAGTATTTGCCATGCACTAGTCAGCAGTACAGCTCTGCGATACAAAGGAGTTTGCAACTACTTGTTGGGTTAATTATTTCTTGTTTATTATTCATGCTTTATTCTGCAGTACCTTGCATGCCATATTTCTAATATTGAATGCAGTCCTCTGTTCTTCCAAGCACATCTTTCTTGAAACAATACCCTAATGAACAACATTAGAACATTTATACTTTTAGTAGAGTTACTTGTTCCTAGCCTATTGTTAGCTGCTATCAAAAGGTGGACAGAACAGTAAGATTTTATATCCTAAATGCATTAGCAGTATAAAGTTAAATTAACAAATAATCATAGAGTAACAATGCAGTACATTTGAATCCTGCTATATAGCTACCTTAACATAAGACAGTGTATCAGTGAATGTTGTAGTTGTCCATGTTACCATTTTACTGCCTCCTGAGCAGTTTTTGGTTTTATAGGATATGTACATGTAATGTAGATGATCATCAGTGTCATTTTTGACATAATGCACCAAGTGACACTCTAAACACTGTTATATGTAACTTTTGTTTTACATGCTAAACTTTTGCAAGATTAATGCAATAAATGCAGGAATAGTGTACACTAAACCTTGTAAAAATATACAGTGCAGTTTTAATGAGTTTTTTTTTGTTAAAAAGGTTACGTGTTATTCTACATACTTTACATTTTTTCAAACTTAAAATTGTAGATTAAAAAACAAAGAATGTGTTTTGACATTTACATTTACTTTTACATTTTTATGTGAATGCAGAATACATCTTACCTAGTATCTCAGTGACTTGGTTTAGAGAGAGACTTTTCAAAACAGAAGTTTGGTATAACTGGCTAGGTAATATCCTAGAATTGTCATCGATTATACAATGCAAAATTGTTAATATTCTAAAATGTACATGCTAATTGGCCAAACCTATCAGCATGTCCATTGTAAATCCAGCATTACCCACTTGAATAAGTCTGGGTGACAGTAGCTATTATAAACAAAATCTACAGATGCCATCTTCTCTGCTCCACTAAGTGGAAAAAAAACAGACCATCAACAGGGTTGAAGGCAAACATCCACCCTTCCCAAAAACTATAAAAAAAAATCCCAATTTCTGAGATTAAAAAAGCTGTTTACAAACAGCTGGGATGTCAGGAGTGAGCAAGTGTCCTAATATAAACAGGACATCGTGCAGTCTTTATTCCCAAAAAGACAAAAAAAGACACAAACTGCATATTGCCTTGTGTGCATCAACATGCCCAAAACGTGCAATATACAAGAAGGCCATCTCCAGTCATGGAAGACAATGGAAAAGAACTACTCAACCAAGAATTTTCCACATACAGTACCATTATTTAAAAAGGTAAGCTGTGTGAAAGTAATGCTGATTTACTGATGGCTGGCTTACTAATTTGAACACTCAGGCTTCACCCTAATGATTAAATCATGCCAGACAGGGATCAACCAGTCATACATTATCGCCCAAATATTCTAGTCCATTTGTAGTGGAATGTCTCTGCGACAATGCATTATCTTTTTTGCTGTTTCTCCTCTTGGATCACCTCACTTTGATATGTATATATAGTGATGTTTAAGACCTACAGTCTTAGTTCCTATGTGTAACCTACATCGCTGATGGAGGTATGATCTTTTTCAAGGTATCGTTATCAGTGGCTTTTCGGGACATGTGAAGAGTGCCAGACCACCTCCATTGCCAAAGAAGATCAGTCCTACTCTTTATGAGAATTTCACATTGGAACAAGTGGAATCACCAGGACCGGTAAGATCAGAATCTGCAAAAAAAAAAAAAAAGAATCATAAAACTATTATTTTGTACTTATTATTCAAAATCAGTTTCAGTCACATGGCTCTGTACAGTGTGAAGGAAGATTAGTACTTGTATATATGTTAAACAGAGAGAGAAGCAATGAGATCTGCCTAACAAGCAGTTTTAGTGAGTCTAATATTTGTACCCTCTTACCCCAAAATTGTCACCACTCGTGCAGTTTTTTTTTTTTGTTTGTTTTTTGTGGTTTTGTTTTTTTTTTTTTGTTAACTGCTGTACTGAGTACTTCTTTTCGGTCAAGTTAGGGGGTAAAATTTAACTTTAATTTAATAAGGTACTTAAACTACTTCATCTTAGAAAAAGACTTAAATATACACATTATGTAGCCTTTATCAACACAATCAGTGGAAGGTGAATAGTCTGAAATCCATTTAAGTAACTGAGAAATAGATCCAATATGAAACTGTGCATTGTAACTACAAAGACAAAATAATGGATGGGTTAGATTCTTGCAAAACAATTTAGACTAGGGGCAGGGTGTTGCACCATGGTTACTGTCACAGATATGAATGCTGCAAGTCACAAAGACATCTTATGTGTTTCTGTGTGCAAAATATGCAAATGAGGATGCAAGCAAGCCTTCATGGGTAGTCCAGTCCCTTTTTAAATAATTAATATTATACTGCCATGATCCATAGACCACAATGAAATGTCAGGCATTCCCTGTTGGAAACTTTTCTTTATTTGTCACCCAGTAGCCCCCCACAGACGGTAATATAAGTGCAAGACTATAAGGTAAGTCACATCATAAGTGCTATAAGGTTGAATGCTATACAGTTATGTGTGGCTATCTGGAGTGTTCATATGCTTGTTGAGTGTTTTTATGCAGTAAAGGATTAACAGCAAATGTTGTTACAGTCAGTGTCATTATCTGCTTATTGCTGCATAGTTCATTGTGTTATATATTCTTCCTGTCTGTTATGTGTGGATGTATACGTATAGGGAAAAATATTCCATGTTCACTCTGTCTTTTGTACTGCTTGTTTTATGCATTTTTATCCTATGCTTAGCTATGGATTAATGGCATGTACACATACCTAGTGTAATGTGAAGCTGTTGGTTACTTTGTTCAGTTGCATCTGTTCATCACCCTAGCCGTTGCGTTGCTGGTGCTCTGAATCCATCCTAACCTGCTATTTGCTTTTTGTTTCCCCCTTCATGAAAGGGAATGCCAAAGACAAAGTTAACATCTATGGATTGTGTAGATGCATTGCATTTCCTTACTGCTCAGCCTGCTAGCTCACTTTTCTTATAGTTATACTGTGCTCCACACCAGTAGTTATTTGGTGTATACCAAAACACTTTGGCTATCTCCCTGAATATGCAATGTGCATCATAGGATTTCATGCCAGCATTTCTCTGTCAGATCAGACAAGTGGTATCTGTGTGCCTTGTAGAGTTCCACATTGATATGTATTAGTCAACCTCAAATTGGGGGAGTATCGTCTTCTTGATGGGCGGCCTACACTACGCTGTCTTGTCTGGATGAAATCCAACCTGAGGCTATATAACTGATAGTAATGACTAGCAGATTCAGTACATTGAACTGTGTGTTAAGCCACACCACAATTAGAAAGGCCAGTTAGGTTGGCCACCTCTCTTAATGCAAGTATGATATGATCCCTTTGTCATTGGCAATATTATGACAGAACCATGGATCTTCTAGCCTTCACAAGAGCACCGACTCTCACCGTGGACCCACAGTATGCCATTATTCATTGATTCATCACCTCCATTGTGTTCTAATGCTCACTGCATGTCTTATCATTGCATTTCTTTCTTAGGTTACTGATTTATGTTAATATTCTCTTTGTGCTAAATCTAGTCTTGAAAAGTGTTGTGTAATGTGTTACAGATTAATATATTCCTACATTATTCTGCACTTAGCTATACACTACCTTGTGGCATTCCTTGTGCACTTGCAGGTTTTGCCCCATTGTATAGGTCCATACGTTAAAACAAATGATAGACTTGATTAATGATGAGGATCACAGAAGTATTACATTTGTGTGATGAACAGCTGTTTGACGATGCACATTTGAGAGAAATTGCACACTGGTCACAGCAAGGAACTTCCCCATTCTTCAAAATGTTATGGCCGTGGATTTCATAGATGTAAGTAAGTAGCTACAAGGGGTAAATCTCTCTGCCTTGGGATGCTGGAAAGGTTTGCCTTCCCCCCCCCCCCACAACTAGCATGCCATTCATATTTCTCCTATTTTACCCAGAAGCAGACTTTATTAAAATTGCCACCAGTCAGATGCCCTAGACGCCAACATGACAGCTATTTGGGCAGCTGCACTGGTATTTTAGCTGTAAGAAAAGCAAAATCCCCAAAATTGGGAGTAGCAGGAAGGATTTGAAGTACAGGCTGGTTAACCAAACCTCTTTAGTATGGGCTTCCTGTTCCTTTCAGCTATCCTACTTCTGTATCAGATCGTGTAGAGTGAATACTTTCGGGAGTTACGATGAAGTGCGATCCTGGCCCACAATTGCAAATGTTAACATTTTATAGGAATAAGCAAGTTATTTTTTGAGTGTGCTTGCAGTATTCATTTCTGACACTTGCTGTCTAAAAATTGAATATTTTCCCTGGGCCAATGTGAATTTCATTGAAGAATGTTTCAAGCCTCCCACTGTGAAAGATATGTAATGTAGGTCAGCGGGTTAATAGATAAGCACTAGGCTAACCTCCCAGCTTTCCTACGTTGTCTATATATATATATATATATATATATATATATATATATATATATAGTGTGTGTGTGTGTGTGTGTGGGAATGACTGTGGCCCTGTTCATGATATCCAGAATATAATCTGGTGTGAAATGACCCTGAACTAGAGTACTGAACTGCATCTGGATAAATTTAAGTGAAATTGTCCTAACAGAGTCTGCCTATTGAAAAATAACATTTGCCATCTTGACTTTGGTGTACTTAACACAATTCATCATCCAGTGGGATCACCATTTGTTTCACAGCAGCATTTGAATCTGTGTTGGGAGTGAGAGGTGAAACTATATAGAGATGAAGAGGGAGGCACATACAAAAAAATAAAAAGTACTAGAAGTGATACATATTCTGATGCCTGCCCAGAAAAAACAAGGCTAAGAATGACCAAAGATCACAAAAGAGTATCATAGCATGTCAAAGTGATTAAACTTTTGAGCAGAAGTGAAACAGGGATATAGAAAGCTGAAGTGGGAGCCTCTGCCTACTGTAATGTCTCAATATCTGCAAGAAGCTAAATAGCACAGATTGAGGATGAATTACCAAAATCCATAATGTGTTTTGTCAGACTGTTTCTGGAATGTATAGAACAAGCTATGTGGCTTCCTGTAGCGATCCATAAGTGTATTTAGCATTATTATGCTATTTTGCATCCAACATTTTTTTTTCTGCTCATATTCAAAAGACATTTGGGGGGAATTTAATAAAGCCTACATATTTTTTAATGTAGGCATCACACTGCAATGCTTACACAGATGCGAACATATTAAGATTCAGTAAACACTGCTGAGTGGCGCGCACACACGTGCAAACACATTGAAAATTCTGTGGCATTCAAATCCCCTCATAAGCAGGTGAATCTCATGCAAATGAGGCAGGTCAAGCGATCCAATAAGTAGAAAGACATCTGTTCAGACGTTGTGTCAGTGTCCATAGTTTACACGGAAAAATTCCATGTACAGGAGTCTAGACAGACAAAAGGGGGCATAAAACTGTAGAAATGTGGACATAAATCCCTTGAAAATGTAATACCACATACACATATGACCAAAACTATTATTTGGTATGGCAGACAGATTAAAGGGAATAAGTTAAATTAATAATTTTTATTTTAATAATCTCAGCATGTTTGCGCTTTGTGCCACAGTGCACAAACATGCTTAATAGAAACAAAAATAGGGAAAAAAAAGAATTTTATATTATGTGATAGAAATGTATCATAGGACCTTGCATGGGGTCCCTATAGTGGTGCATTGCTGCTGTTGCTGAGGTGATAGGGCTAGGAAGTGTGTAGTTTCCAGGCTGTCAGCATGGATCTGTATGCAAATGAGGTGGAGTTATTGAGTAGCAGAAAGGAGTAATCATGTCCGCATAGGCTCTTCGTGTTGGCTCTTAGACCATGTTGATGTTTACACAGAATGTGGCTAACATCAGGAAGGTGTGTCCTCTCACTTCTAAGCTCTTTTAAGCTTTGGTGCATGTTTACATGGTGTTCCGCTTGGCTGGGAGTGTTCTTAAAACCAGATGCATTCAATTAGAAATTCTGACCTTTGTATAAGCTATGCTGCACTAAGAGGCACTGTGAGTGATGTTGCACACTGAAATAGAGCCATTAAATGATGTTAATTATATTGTAGGCAGGTGGAATGCATCATGGTTAGCCAATCACATATGCTGCACCTACAGCAGAGCTGTATAAAGTATGCATACACCCTACATTTTGAATTTTCCCCAATACTCTGAACCACTGGAGTACAGACTTGGTAATTCTAACTGAGATTCTGCTAGGGGCTGTTGCAGATCTGCTACATCTGTATGTGCTAGATGCTGAAGTCATTGCTGTTGGTGCTGCTGACAATAGACCTCGACAGAAGGAGAAGAGTATTCAGGCCCAGGGTAACCTTCCAGCGGCTACAAGCTGGAGATTGTAGAGCACTACAGGTTGGACAGGAACCTCCTACAAGAACTCACTGAGCTCTGCCACCCTCAACTCAGACCCAGAGCCAATAAGGTATGTGTAACCCTTAGGATACTAGCTATAGGCACTTTCCAAAGACCAAATGGGGACATGATGGGAGTCTCACAGGCATCTGCATCCAGGATAACCCACCAGTCCCTGGATGCCATGCTACCACATGTTAGTGAGCCCATATCTTGTCCCCTCACCACTGAGGCAAGGGCCAGCAATATGCAACACTTCTACCATGTAGCACACTACCCTGAAGTACTGAGTGCCATTGATTGCACTCATGTCCACATCAAGGCACCACCCAGTAAGGAGGGTAGAATCTATGTCAACTGCAAGGGGTAACACTCCATCAACTAGCAGGTCATGTGCAATGTCCAAGGGATTATCCTGAATGTGTGTGTTAGCAGCCCTGGCAGTTATCACAACTCCCATATCTGGCATGTATCACAGCTGTACCAGATGTTTGCTAGGGGGACATTCCACATGGCCATTTACTGGGGGATGCTGGCTACGCCCTGGAACCATGGATGATGACACCCATCAAAAATGCATACATACCCATGGAAGAACACCATAATGAGGCACACACACAAACTAGGAACATCATAGATTATGTGTTTTTGCTTCTGAAGTCATGGTTCCAGTGCCTCGATATATCTGAGGGAGCCCTGCAGTACTCTTCTGCTACATGTGCACATATGTTCACAATATGTGCTATACTACACAATCTGATCCTGTGGAAACAGCTGCAGCAGGATCAGTAAATGGAAGGGATACACAGTACCCCACCAGTGCCTAGGTCACCACAGCTACAGTCACAGGAGGACTCGGAGGAGGAACCCCCTGTTAATGTCCCTGTAGGCAGATGTAGGCATGCTCAGTATGCCCTGGCTTTGCTTAGGACACCTTACTCCTACTCACATACATGCAGTGGATATAAAAAGTTTACACACCTCTGTTAAAATGCCAGGTTTTTGTGGTATAAAAAATGAGGCCACAATAAATTATTTCAAAACTTTTGCCACCTTTAATGTGACTATAACCTGTACAATTCAATTCAAAAACAAACAAATATGTTAGGGGAAAAATATAAAAAAAATAAAAAACGTACAATACGCTGGTTTCATAAGTGTGCACACCCTTAAACTAATACTTTGCTGTATGTGCACACCCTTAAACTAATACTTTGTTGAAGCACCTTTTGATTTAATTAGAGCATTTAGTCTTCTTGGGTACACATCTGCCATCAATTAAAGAGACTCTGATTAACACCAAATAAAGTTCAGCTGTCCTCGTAGGATTTTCCTGATATTTACTCAGTTGCCTGCTACAGCAAAAGCAATGGTTTGCAGAGAGCTTACAAAGGATCAAAAGCATCTCATAATTGAAAGGTATCAGTCAGGAGAAGGCTACAAAAAAATTTCCACAGCATTGGATATACTATTGAACACAGTGAAGACAATCACCAAAACGTGGAGAAAATATGAGACAACAGTGATGTTGCAAAGAACTGGACGT